>NC_137798.1:40166142-40366142 GCF_963383645.1 Muscardinus avellanarius | reverse complement strand
CACACCCGGCTTAGTTTGTGTTGTTTTAAGCCACTACATTTGTGATTGTTTGTTCCAGTAATAATAAGACACTACCTGTGGTGTCTGACACTCAGATCCCTGCACTACACGGGGACCAGGAGTGGTGCGGCAATGACTGGAGTTGCTGGCCCTTTACCAAGCAGGGCTGGATTTTGGTTGTAACTCACGGTGGCGAGAGAGGGAGCTGCGAGTGGCCTGAGCTCCTTGGAGTCATTCTCCCGAGGTCACGTGGAAAGGCCACACAATCTCCAGAAGCTTCCTTTGTGTTCTTCTAATAGCCCTTGAATATCTTACATTTATTACTTCTGCACCTACTATATGCCAGGTCCCAGAAATTCAGACGAGGAGTCAAGTGCTTAGGGGCTTACAGCACAGTGGAGTGGCAGTAAACATAAACAAATTCCTATAACAAAGTAAGTGTGAAGAGAGGTTCTTCAGAGAAAGAATTCTCTATCTGGGGAGCAGCAGGGGCAGGCAGGGGAGGATGAGCTCAGAGCCGGGTGACTAATGTCTTTGGAATCCTCAGCTCTGGTGGACTAGGCTCTGAAGGCACATCTGGGTCCCGCCTCAGCAAACCTGGTTTCTGCACATCTCCTAGGCTGGGAAGTGTGGGAGCTCCTGGGAGGAAAAGTGCAGGAAGAAGAGGAGTTGCTGACAGCCACATACAGCAAATGGTCAGAGTCGTGGAGAGCCATCCTTCACCACTTCCTTGGAGCGCCAGAGACATGAGGATCACATAAACGGTAATGTGCCAGTTTATCTACTTGCTTGGGGTTTATGCTTAAACACTCAGAAGTTTCTTCTCCATTTCTGTCTATGCGTGTGCACGTGCACGTGCGTGTGTGTGTGTGTGTGTGTGTGTGTGTGTTGGGGATTGAACCCAGGGGCATTCCACCTCCAAGATATAACCCCAGATCAATTTTATGTTTTACTTGGAAATAGGTCTCACTACACTTTGGAGGGCTTCGCTAAGTTGCTGAGGCTGTCCTTGAACCTGCGATCCTCCTGCCTTCGCCTCCCAAGTACTGGGATTACTAGCATGTGCCACCAGGCCTGGCTCTCAATGTCTGTCTCTAAAGTCAGTCTTCTAGTTAAAAGTAAACACAAGCCAAGTGTGGTAGCACACACCAGTAATCCTAGTACTTGGGAGGCTGAGAAAGGAGGATCACAGGTTCAAGAACATCCTCAGAAACTTAGCAAGACCTTCAGCAACTTAGGAAGACCTTATTTCAAAATAAAATATATATATATTTTGTTTTGATTTTGCAGTTCTAGGGATTAAACCCAGGGGCATTCTACCTCTGAACTACACTCACAGCAAGTTTATAATCCCAGTACTTGGAAGTCTGAGACAGGAGGATCACAGGTCCAAAGACATCCCCAGCAATTTATCAGGGCTCTCAGCAACTTAGCAGGATTCTACTTCTCTTCTTTTCCTCTTCCTTTCTTTCTCTCTCTCTTTCTTTCCTTCTTTCTCCTTCTTCTTCTTCTTCTTTTTTTTTTTTTTTTTGTGGTACTGGGGATGGAACCCAGGGGCATTCTACCTCTGAGCTACACCCCCAGCCCTATTTTTTATTCTTTATTTTGAGACAAGGTCTCACTAAGTTGCAGAAGGCTTCACTAAGCAGCTGAAGTTGGCCAAGAACCTGTGATCTTCTTGTCTCAGCCTCTCAAGTACTGGGATTATAAGCATGGGCCACCAGGCCAGGCAGCAAGATCTTATTTCAAGAAAAAAAAATAGGACTGGGAGTGTTGCTCAGAGGTAGAAAGCTCCTGGGTTCAATACCCAGTACCTCCCTGCAGCGTATCTATGTATGTATACATTTATACATAAAATTAGGGGTTAAGAGTCTCGCATTGCGGAACACATTTGTAATCCCAGTACTTGGGAGGCTGAAACAGGAGGATCATAGGATCATAGCAACTCGGTGAGGCTTTCAAAAACTTTGGGAGATTCTACTTCCAAATAAAAAATAAAATTACAGCCGGGCATGGTGGTGCATGCTTGTAATCCCAGTACTTGAGAGGCTGAGAAAGGAGGATCTAGGTTCACGGCCAGCTTCAGCTACTTAATGAGGCCCTCTGCCATTTAGTGAGACCCTGTTTCCTAAATAAAGAATAAAAAATAGGGCTGGGATTATAGCTCGGAGGTAGAATGCCCCTGGGTACAATTCCCAGGACTACAAAAAATAAAAATGAAATCACTGCTGTCAAGCCGGGCGTGGTGGCGCACGCTTGTAATCCCCGCGCTTGAGAGGCTGAGACAGGAGGATGGCACGGGTTCGAAGCCAGCCTCAGCTACTTAGTGAGGCTCTCAGCAACCTAGTGAGACCCTGTTTCCAAATAAAATTTTAAAAAAGGTCTGGGAGTATAGCCCGGAGATAGAAAGCCTCTGGGTTCCACCCCCAGTACCACCAAAAAAAAAAAAAAAAAAAATGAAATCACTGCTGGGCATGTTGGCACATGTACTTGGGAAGCTGATACAGGAGGATTGCAGATTCAAAGACAGCCTCAGCAACTTAGCAAGGCCCTCAGCAACCCAGTGAAACCCTGTTTATAAATAAGAAATAAAATTGGGCTCAGGGTGTAGCTCATATTGTGTGTGTGTGTGTCACCAGGAATGAAACCCAGAGACATTCTACCTCCAAGATACCCCCCAGCCCAATTTTTTTTATTATTATTATTGTCTTATTTTGAAACAGGGTCTCACTAGTTTCTGAGGGCCTAAGTTGCCAAGGTTGGCTTTGAACCTGTGATCCTCCTGTCTTAGACTTCCAAGTGGGATTACAAGTGTGTGCCACCACACCTATCTTTGGAAAGAATCTTTTTTTTTTTTTTTTTTTTTTTTTTGCAGGTCTGGGAATGGAACCCAGAGGTATTTGACTTCCAAGCTACACCCCCTGCCCTGTTTTTTATTCTTTATTTTGAAACAGGGTCTCACTAAGTTGCGGAGGGCCTCACTAAGTAGCTGAGGCTGTCTGCAAATCGTAATCCTCCGGTCTCAGCTTCCCAAATTGCTGGGATTACAAGCGTGCGCCACCACGCCTGACTTGGAAAGAATCTTAAACATAATTTGTGCCGTGTATATGAAGAACCAGAGGTCAGCTGGGCGTGGTGCACATACATGTAATCCCAGCATTTGGGAGGCTGAGACCGGAGGATCGTGGTTCGCGGACAGCCTCAGCTACTTAGTGAGGCCCTCTGCAACTCAGGGAGACCCTGTTTCAAACCAAAGAATAAAAAATAGGGCTGGGGGTGTAGCTTGGAGGTAGAATGCCCCCGGGTTCTAACCCCAGTACAAAACAAAACAAAAGAACCAGAGGTCAGCAAGGGTCAAGAGATGGGGCACTGCAAAGAATACGATCCAAGTCTCCCATCCCTGGCCCCAAGTTCTTGCCCACACACCACATCTCTTGTTCAACTTGGCTTCAGGGTTTACCTGGATTTACCTACTGTGTTTCTAACAGTTGGGGCAACAGTCTACTTTTTCAGTGCGAATCATCTGCACAAAATAGGTCTGTTTATCAGAGTTTTAAATTCATTCTACCAGTTTTACAAATGAAGACAGTGAGGCAAAAATGGTAAAGATCAATCCCCATTGTGCGCGCGCGCACACACACGCACACAACACGGTAAAGATTTAGGAGAAAAGGTAGCATCTGTTTTTCATTATAAACAATAAGCTCTGCCTAGTGTGGTGGCACACACTTGTAATCCCATTACTTGGGAGACTGAGACGGGAGGATGGCAGGTTCACCACCAGCCTCAGCTACTTAGTGAGCCGGGTGTGGGTGGCACATGCTTGTAATCCTGGCATTTGGGAGGCTGTGACAGGAAAATCAAGGTTCACAGACGGCCTCGGCTATTAGTGAGGCCCTTTGCAACTCAGTGAGACTGTTTCAAAATAAAGACTAAAAAATAGGGCTGGGGGTGTAGTTCAAAAGTAAAATGCCCCTGGGTTCCATCCCCAGTTCCGCAAAATATAAATAAATAAATAATTTTTTGTGGTGGTGGTACTGGGGTTCCTGGAAGCCCGTCTATCTCCGGGCTACACTCCCAGACCTATTTTATTTTTGGAAACAGGATCTCCTAAGCCAGCGCGGCTGGCTTCGAACCTGCGCTATCCTCCTGTCTCTGCCTCCCAAGCGCGGGGATTACAAGTATGCCGTCACCACGCCCGGCCATAAATAAATATTTTTTAAAAATGGGGCTGGGGTGTAGCTCAGAGGGCCCCTGGGTTCAAACGTAGTTTCGCACAAATAAAATAAAATAAATCAAAGAAATCACTAAGGCTCAGTTCTATAGGCTTTGCTAGAAGAGGCCTCAGGAGAGGAGTGAGGAATCCCTGCTCTTGAATCAACGTGTTTATTTTATTTTATTTTATTTTATTATTTTTGTGTGTGTGTGTGTGGTGCTGGGGATGGAACCCAGAGACTTTCTACTTCCGGGCTATCCTCCCAGACCTATTTTCAATTTTTTATTTGGAAACAGGGCCTCACTAAGTTGCTGAGAACCTCAGTAAGTAGCTGAGGCTGGCTTCGAACCTGCGTGATCCTCCTGTCTCAGCCTTCCAAGCGCGGGGATTACAAGCGTGTGCCACCATGCCCGGCTTGAATCAGTTTATTTGATGTCAGCTGTCCAGCTACATGGCTGGACTTTATGAAAAGACTAATGACAGAGAGTATAAGCCATTTTCTAGGAAGATTGAAATATAAAAGGCAATTTTATAAGGAATGTTGCTACTTACTTATCCCCTTATCATTGTTACTTCAACGGCAGAACTTTGAAAAATTACTTTCGCCTCTGCTTATCATTTAGTTTTTGCTCAATCAACTCTTACAGTGTTTATTGTTACTTAGTGAGGAAAACGATCCAAACAGTTCAAATGTGGGAAGTTTTAGCCCAGCGTGGTGATGCACGCTTGTAATCCCAGCACTTGGGAGGTTGGGAGAGCAGGACTGCAGGTTCGAGAACAGCCTGAGCAACTAGCGAGACTCATCAATCTATGGAGACCCTGTTTCAAAATAAAAAACAAAGCCATGCAAGGTAGCACACGCTTGCAATCCCAGTACTTGGGAGGCTGAGACAGGAGGATCACAGACTCAAGGCTACCCTCAGCTATTTAGTGGAGGCTCTCAGTAAACTAGTGAGAGCCTGTTTCAAAATAAAGAATAAAAAATAGGGCTGGGGGTGCAGCTCAGAGGTAGAACTGGGTTCAACTCCCAGTTCCACAAAATAAATAAATAAACAAAATAGGGCTATGGGGGTAGTAAAAAGCGCCTGGATTCAATCTCCAGTGCCACAAAAAAAAAAAGAAAAAGAAAAAGAAAAAAAAAAGTGAGAGGTTTTAGCAGGGCGCGATAGCACACGCCTGCAAGCCCCAGTACTTGGGAGGCTGAGTGAGGCAAGAGGACCGCAGGTGCCAGCTCAACCTCCGGCAATTTAGCGAACGGGACCCTGTCTCAAAATAAAAAGTGAAAAGGGCTGGGGGTGTGGCTGAGAGGTAGAATGTCCCTGGGTTCACTCTCCCATACCAAAAAAATAATAAGAATAAATAAGGAGGAGTGATACAAAACGACTCGAAACGCTGGAACCGCCTCGCCGTGTGTGCGCGGAGTGCGGCAGGGCGGGGCGGAGCCCTAGCGCGCTTGGGGTCAGGCGGAGGTCGCGGCGCTGCCGGGGGCGGGGCCTTCCGCCCACGTGACCGCCCGCCCGCCCCACCCTGCCGCTCACGTGACCTCCCGCCCCGCCCCCGGCCGGCTCCCGGCGTGCCCCGCAGTCCCGGCCGCGCGCCGCCCGCCTGCGCCTCCAGAGCCGCCGCGCCCGAGCCAGAGCCGCCGCAGCCGAGCCGCGGGCACCATGGTAAGGCGGGCGCGGCGAGCAGGGCCGGGAGCCGGGCCGCCATGTTAGCCCGGGGCGGGCCTCGGCCGGCCGGCCTGCGCCCTGCCCTCCGCCGCCGCGAGCGCCCCGGGACGCGGGCGGGCGGGCCGGAGGTCGAGGGTGCAGCCCCGCGCCGCGGAGCCTCCGCCCGCCCAGCCGAGCGCGCTGGCGGGAAGCCTCGAGGGCGGCGGGGCGAGGTCTAGGCGGCTTGGCATAAAACTCACTCGAGGAGGCGGAGGAGGTGGGGAAACTCTTCGAAAAATGCTTTCTCGCGGTTAAAAGCTTTTGCACCGGGCCCGTTAGTTTTGAAGCGTCTGCTCGGGAGCGCTGGGGCGATTGTGTTATAGCCGCGGGTGGTTGGAGTTTACACTTGACTTTCCTTATGAGGCAGCGTTGCTGGCTAGGAAGACTTTAAAGAAAAAAAAAATAGTAGAAGCATTAACTGAAATCCCAAAGTGTGTTTTTTTTTTTTTTAAGGCCTGCAGAGTTGACACAATACAGAAGGTATTTTTGCTGCTGCTCCTGAAGCTCTGACATCACCCAGTGAAATAGGAAACATTTCAGGGATGGGACAACTTGTATTTGTCCCTTTCGCTCCACCTTCCATTTGCTTCTAACTCCAAACCCCATTAAACTGGATGAATGGGCAGGATGAGTTAGAATCCTTAGGTGTATCTTTTACATAGTTTAAAATGTTGGAAGGATCTGTTTGGATTGTTTGCCTGGTTCAGTGCAGTTTTAAATGTCTAGACTAAAAGGAATCCTGTCTAGACAAACAGGAATTTTATTTAAAATACTTAGCTGGGCGTGGTGGCACACGCCTATAAACCCAGCATTTGGGAGGCTGAGACTGGAGGATCTAGATTTGCGAACAGCCTCAGCTACTACTTAATGAGGCCCTTTGCAACTCAGTGAGACTCTGCTTTCAAATAAAGACTAAAAAATAGGGCTGAAAGTGTAGCTCCAGGCAGAATACCCCTGGGTTTAATCCCCAGTGCTGAAAAAAAATAAAATAGGGCTGGGGTGTAGCCTGGCGATAGAAGCCGCTGGGTTCAATTTCCAGTGCCACCAAAAAAAAATAAAATAAAATAAAAAATCAAAATACTTGTAATGGCTAGGTATGGTGGTCAAGCTTGTAATCCCAGTACTTGGGAGGCTGAGATGGGAAGATCAAAGATTCACAGCCAGCCTCTGCTACATAAGTAGAGCTGGAAGGTAGAATGCCTCTGGGTTCAATCCCCAGTACTGGGAGGGGGGGAAAAAAAAACTTGTAATGAATTACTGTTCTTTTTTTTTATTTTCAGGCATCTGGAGTTACAGTGAATGATGAAGTCATCAAAGTTTTTAATGATATGAAAGTAAGGAAATCTTCTACACAAGAGGAAATCAAAAAAAGAAAGAAAGCAGTTCTCTTCTGCTTAAGCGATGACAAAAGACAAATAATTGTAGAGGAAGCAAAGCAGATCTTGGTGGGTGACATTGGTGATACTGTAGAGGACCCCTACACATCTTTTGTGAAGTTGCTACCTCTGAATGATTGCCGATATGCTTTGTACGATGCCACATACGAAACAAAAGAGTCTAAGAAAGAAGACCTAGTATTTATATTCTGGTGTGTAAAAACAAAAGAAAAAAGTACTTTTTAAATGCAAGGATTATTATCACAATCCGTTTGCCTTTGTTTTTCTCTTTAGTTAGACTCAACCTTTTTTTTTTCTTATTTTTCTAGGGCTCCTGAAAGTGCACCCTTAAAAAGCAAGATGATATATGCTAGCTCTAAAGATGCCATTAAAAAGAAATTTACAGGTACAAATATTGAATACTTTGCTCAGAGAAATTGTTCCTTCCTAATTATAATGGGGTAATGTTTTTTTTCTTTTCTGTTTTTAGGTATTAAACATGAGTGGCAAGTAAATGGCTTGGATGATATTAAGGACCGTTCAACGCTTGGAGAGAAATTGGGAGGCAATGTAGTAGTTTCACTTGAAGGAAAACCATTATAAAATGACAGTGAAGTGCCATCTGGATCTTAAGGGGCTTTCATTTCTCCAGCTCAGTCCATTGGAATAGCATTAGGTTTTGTTTTTTCCCTTTCCACTGGGCCCTTCCAACACAATGAATGAAGGAGATGTCATTCATTTAAGCAGCCTGTCAGTGATTGCCATTAGACTGTTTAATACGGTTACTTTTATGTAGACCCCAAGGAATGCCTTCCAGTCTTATAAGCCAAAACAACTGGTTCTATGCCTCCCTTGCAGCAAGCACTACAATGAATGTGATTGTCAATGTGAATAGCTTAGAATACTGCAAAGGGTAATAAGCTAATGGAATGCCTTGAAAGTATTATCCACTGGTCAGATGGTAAACATTTTTCAGTATTATTTATAGTTGCACTTGATTGTAGTTCTGTGAAGCGCTGGAGCATTCATACACCTCACCTGCCTTGCAAGCCTATTTTTGTGACATGGCAGCACGGATATAACACTATGCATTAAAAGCACTTTTTTTTGTAATGAATTTAATCCCTCAAAAGGAATGCCAATTAAGTTTCATTAACTGTGTCATCAGTGTATCCTGGTACCTCAGTGTTCATTCCTGTTACCTGCCTATTTTCTTCAAGGAAATAGCTGTTATTAACGCCTTTTTTGTTTTCCATTGAGTGTACACTACTGAACAAGTGTAGGAGTTTTATGTTTACCATGTGAGTCTTGCAACACTAAAGATTTTGAATTATCAGTCATGATGGCAATTTCTGTATAAAAGAGCCTTACATGGAACATTGTTTTGAGATCAGACTCTCCGCCCTCACAAAAATGGCCACGTTGCAATAAAAATTGTGGCATATTATAGAAAGTTGCCTTGTTTTCCTTGGAAATTTTGCACACTGTTACGTGAAACAACTTCTAGGGTAGACAGCTATTACCCTGCACTGGTCATTTGAGAAATTTTTTGTACAACATTCATGCATGACATTTTATTCTATCCTGAAGTCACCTAATATAAAATACCATCATTAAAGAATGGTACTTTTGTAAGCACATTTATTTATTTCCTAATGTGTTAATACGAAGAGCAGAAAACTTTTTTTGCCCTTTGACATAAACTTTAATATCACATTTGTTCTCTGAATAAATTTAGGATGGTTATTTTTCTATTCCCATTTTTATTTCTAAGTTGAGTAGTAGAAGCAGGGAAGTTTTTTATTGTTTGTTTAGTTATAATAAGAATAATTTGTAAAGTATCGTCCTTCAAGAGTTTAATTAAATTCTGATGTCTAGGAACATTTATTTCAGCTAATATTCCTTACTATATTTTCCAAATTGAGTTGGACACAGGAATTGGTACAGTAATGTTAAACATTATTAGTGGGATGTGGCTGTGGGCCAGATTGCTCTCCTTATAGAGAACTTGATCCACTCAGTGTGAGCAGTTTGCTGTTAGCCAGAGCTATTTATGGCAAACACATGCTTTTGTATCTTGTCATAGTTATCCACAAATGGCAAAACTGGACTTGGTTCTACTGGTATGCAAAACAGTCGTGCTCATAAGTAGTCAATCATGGCTTAGAACTTAACCCCGTAGTTCTGAAGAATGCTTTTATCAGAAAACAGGAAATGGAAATACTCCTTTTTAGAGTTTTTAAAAAGATATTTGGAAATAATTTGAATAGAATTAGACTTTCCCCCATATTTTTGAAAGATTTTTCAGATGAGGATGTTGAAAAAAACAGGGTTTAAATGTCTAGGCTTCCTTTTAAATTCTGTGAATGGCTTGGGATCGTCTTTGCACTGGACATTTTTATTTCAGGCTTCCAACTGTCCTTCTGAGTTGTGTTGGGCATTTTGATGACTTTGGTAAGGCCAAACTCTATAATAAGTAAAGCATGAGAATGCTAATATATGCTGAGCCCTACGCATAGCTAATAACCTATACCATGAAAGTTTTCATTGAATTATTTTCCTCTTCAAAAATAAGGTACTTGTAAAAAAAAATTAATCAGTTACATAATTGTTTATACCTGATTCCTCAACTTCCTTATATGTCTCTCTATAGCTTCAGAGATTAAATACTACTTTGAACTGCAATACTTAGATTGACAAAACTGATCGTAGCATGGTTAAGTTCATCTTTGAAGTACACATTGTGCAGATAGCCAAAAAGAATGATATGATTAAAAATGGATCACACTGAGACTAATTTGGCTTTTTAAATTATTACCTTATTCTAGTAATTTGCAATGAAACAATGTTCCAGTTAGCTTTAAGAGATACACGGTGCTAATTAGTAAAATGCTGAGGGCAATATTTTATTGCTAGCTTGCAAAATGAAATAAAATATATGAAATTATTCAAAGCTGTTGAGATGTGTTTACTTATACTTTGTAACATTAAAAGTTGAAAAAGGAATTACAAATCAAAGAGGCACTATTATCTGTTGTCTCAGGATTTTAGTTGATACACTTTCTTATTTAGAGATACCAGTTTTCTATGAAAATTGAGTGTTGAAGCATTTAATTTTAGCATTTTCAGACAAATGGGAACAGTTGGCATTTGTCCCACACTGGCTGTCAGCTGTCGCTTTCCATCATTATCTAAAATAGTGTGGCCAGCATTGTGTATTTAATGTGCCTTTTTAGTAGAGTAGAAGGAAAGCCTCTTACTGCCTTTGTGTTTCTCTGATATAGATTCTTTGTAGCAGCTAATTTTAGGGATCTAGCAAATGGGATTTGGAAGGAAATTCTTGTAAAAGTTTATTGTTAAGGAATAATCTCAGCAATTGTATGTCACTGAAGAGTTTAGAATACTTGCTTTTTTGAAATTGGCTATTGTACCCAAGGGCATTCTATCTCTGAGATGCACCCCAAGCCATTGTTTTTTTTCTTCTGTTTCCTACTTTTCCCCTTAATTATATATATTTTTAATTGGTGCATTGTAGTGATACATCTCTTTATTGCAGGTGGAACCCGGAACATTCAACCTCTGAGCTACATCCTCTGCCCTATTTTTTATTCTTTATTTTGAAACAGGGTCTCACTAAGTTGGAAAGGGCCTCACTAAGTAGCTGGGGCTGTCCGCGAACCATGATCCTCCTGTTTTAGCCTCCCAAATGCTGGGATTACAAGCGTGCGCCACTACGCCCGGCTGTAGTGATACATCTTAATGGAGTACGAAATGGTAGAGGCATACATGCACACATCACTCGTTTGGCCCTTCCCCAATTCCTACCCCATTCCCTACCCCCTCTCTCCTGTTTGGCTTAGTGATTGACTTTGGTATTTTTATTTTTAGTAACAGTCTCGTTGAGAGCTGGGTATGGTGGTGCACACTTGTAATCCCAGAATTTGGGAGGTTGAAACAGGATCACGGTTCGAAGACAGCCACAGCTACTTAGACCCTTTGCAACTCAAACCCTGCTTCAAAATGAAGAATAAAAAATAGGGCTGGGGGTATAGCTGGGAGGTAGAATGCCCCTGGGTTCCATCCCCAGTAAAAAAAAAAAAAAAAAAAAAAGTCTCGCTGAGGGTCTCAAAAAGGCTGTCCTGACCTGTGATCTTTCTGTCAGTCTCCCAAGTACTGAGATTGCAGTCACACTTCACTGTGGCTGGCTTGGGAACACTTTTTTGGGTTAGCCACTTTTTTTTTTTTTTTTTTTTTTTTTTTTTTTTTTTTTTTTGTGGTACTGGGGATGGAACCCAGGGGCCTTCTACCTCCAGGCTACACTCCCAGACCTATTTTGTATTTTTTATTTGGAAACAGGGTCTCTTAAGCCAGCAAGGCTAGCTTCGAACCTGCGCGATCCTCCTGTCTCCACCTTAGGTTAGCCACATTTTTTTTTTTTTTTTTTTTTTTTTTTTTGTGGTACTGAGGTTCCTGGAAACCCTTTTCTGGGCTACACTCCCAGACCTATTATATTTTTATTTGGAAACAGGGTCTCTTAAACCAGAGAGGGGCTTCAAACCTGTGTGATCCTCCTTTCTCCGCCTCCCAAGCGCGGGGATTACAAGTGTGGGTCACCACACCCGGCTTAGGTTAGCCACTTTTTTTTTTTTTTTTTTTTTTTGGTGGTACTGGAAGCGGAACCAGAGGCTTTCTACCGCCGGCCTATACTCCCAGACCTATTTTATATTTTATTTGGAAACAGGGTCTCACTAAGTTGCTGAGAGCCTCACAAAGTTGCTGAAGCTGTCCTCCTGTCTCAGCCTCCCAAGTCCTGGAATTACAAATCATGTACCACCACACCTGGATAGTCAGTTGTTTTAATCCATAATGGAGGGATGATAGTATCTGTCTATTATATCCAGTTGCTGAGTATCAAATAAATGCTTTTCAGAGATGAATACAATGGTACATATCTGAAATACCAGCTACTTAAGAGGTTGAGGCAGGAGGATTGCAAGTTTGAGGCCAGCTTGGGCAATTTAGACTTTTTTTTTTTACTGGGAATGGAAGCCAGGGACATTTTACCTTCAAGCTACACCCTAGTCCTATTTTTTAAATATATTTATTGCAGTACTGAGGATTGAAACCAGGGGCATTTCTACCTCTGACCTATACCCCCATCCCTATTTATTATTATTATTTATATATTTTACAGTACTGTGGGTGAAACCCAGGGGCATTCTACTTCTAAGCTGCATCCCCAATTCTATATTTTTACTTATTTATTTATTTATTTATTTATTTATTTTGGTGGTACTAGGGATGGAATCTACAGGCATCTACCTCTGAGCTACACCCACAGTCCTATTTTATTTATTTATTTTTTTGAAACAGAGTCTCACTAAGTTGTGGAGGACTTCACTAGCTGAGGCTTGCCACAAACCTCAGTCCTCCTGTATCAACGTTCCCAGTACTGGAATTACAAGTGTGTGCCACCACGCCTGGGTTCCCACTCTATTTTCTTATTCTTTATTTTGAAACAAGGCCTCATTTATGATGCAGAGGGCCTCACCAAGTAGCTGAGGCTGACCACAAACCTGTGATCAGGCTCCCAAGTGCTGGGATTACAAGCGTGCACCATCACTCCCAGCTTATTATCTCTTATTGGTGCATTATAATTGTACATAATCATGAGATTCAGGAAGATATATTCTGATCATTTTTTAGATTTTTGAAACAAGGTAGAAAACTTTGATAGCAGTATATACATATCTTTTTTTTTTTTTATATACTAACCCAGGGGCCTTCTGTCTCTGAACTACATCCCTAAGCTGTTTTGTTTTGTTTTGTTTTGTTTTGTACTGCTGGGTGGAACCTAGGGGCATTCTACTTCTGAACTGCATTCCCAGTCCTATTTTTTATTTATTTTGTGTATGTGTGTGTATGTGGTACTGGGGGTGAAATCCAGGGGCTTTCCTACCTCTGGGCTATACTACCAGACCTATTTTTTATACTTTATTTGGAAACAGGGTCTCATTAAGTTGCTGAGAGCCTCACTAAGTAGCTGAGGCTGGCTTCGAACCTGTGTGATCCTCCTGTCTCAGCCTCCCAATCGCTGGGATTACAAACTTGCGCCACCATGCCTAGCTTTTATTCTTTATTTTGAAACAGGATCTCACTAAATTGCAGGGGGCCTCACTAAGTAGCTGAAGCTGTCCTTGAACCTGCAATCCTCCTGTCTCATCCTCCCAAATACTGAGATTACAAGTTTGTGCCACCATGTCCGGCTCCCGGCTGTTTTTTATTTTTTTCTTTTGAAACAGAGTCTTGCTAAATTGCTGAGGCAGGACTCAACCTTGTGATCCTCCTCTCTTGGGTTCCAGAGTACTGGGATTACAGGTGTGTGCCACCATAAAGCAAAAACTAATCTTTGAATATATGAAAAGCCAGCAGATACAACAGTGACATAGCCTGTAGTCTCAGCTATTTGTGAGGCTGAGGTAGGGTATTTCTGGAGCCTAGGAGTTCCAGGACAGCCTGAGCCACATAGCAAGACTCTATATCAAAATAAATAAAATGTCAAGTGACTTCTTGTAGAAATATTATTAGATTTTTTTGTGTGTGTGGTACTGGGGTTCCTGGAAACCCTTCTACCTCCGGGCTACACTCCCAGACCTATTTTATACTTTTATTTGGAAACAGGGTCTCTTAAGCCAGCCAGGCTGGACCTGTGTGATCCTCCTGTTTCCGCCTCCCAAGCGCAGGGATTTCAAGGGTGTGCCACCACGCCCGGCCTAGATTTTTTTTTTTACACTTGCCCTAGACAGCCTCACTAGGAAGTAATTTTACCCTTCCTCTAGATACTCTTCATTCATTTCACTCCTGATCTCTGATAGTTAATTTGATTACAATACACAACAGTTTAATGTTTATTTGGCAAAACAAAAATTCGGAACATATTTTTGTTCAAATGAAAAAAAAGACAAATGAAAAAGCACTTATGTTAATGATACTTTTGTGGCACATTTCCTCTTATGTGTTCTTAGTGGTGGAATTTCAAATATTTCCCTTGGGAAGTCGGTAGCTACTAAGTGAATTACAAAATTCCTGGGCATATAGCCCAAAGCCTCCTAATATGTAGTCCTATAAATTGAGGCCTATTTTTTTTTCTTTTGTGTGTGTGTGTTACTGAGGACTGAACTCAGGAGCATTCGACCTCTGAGCTACACTCCTGTCCCTATTTTTTATTCTTTATTTTGAAACAGGTCTCACTAAGTTGCGGAGGGCCTCACTAAGTAGCTGAGGCTGTCCGTGAACCACCATCCTCAGGTCTCAGCCTCCCAAATGCTGGGATTACAAGCGTGCGCCACCACGCCTATCTTATTTTATCTTATTTTTGGCACAGGGGATTGAACCACATTCTACCTCTGAGCTAAAACTTCAGCCCTTTTTAATTTTGAAATAGGGTCTCACTAGGTTGCTGAGAGACACACTTTATTGCTGACGTTGTCCTCAAACCTGCAATACTCCTGTCTGAGCCTCCCAAGGAATGAAATTACTGGCATGTGGCACCATGCATGGTCTAGTAGTTCGTAAGAAATATCAGGTGATAGCCATAGGCAGTGACACCCAACTCTGATCCCAGTACTGGGAGGCTCAGACAGGAGGATCACAGATTTAAAGTCAGCCTCAGCTGCTTAATGAGACCTCATTTCAAAGTAAAAACAAGGCTAGGGATGTGGAATGCCCCTGAAATCAATCCCCAGTACCACAAAAACAGACAAAAAACTGGTGATTGCTTTAGATAGCTATCTGTGTCCTGTCTAGATGTTTTGGGATTAACTGAAGTGTCATTCAGTGTGATAAAAAGTTTCCTGCTCTGAATGTTTTATTTCATGCAGATTTATTATTGCTTGGATTTAATTGCTGCTTATTGACACCTGTGTTATATAGGAACATGTATTATTATTATTATTATTATTATTATTATTATTATTATTATTTTACAGTACTGGGAATGGAACCCAGGTACATTCTATATCCCCAGCCCAATTTTTTATTTTTATTTTTTATTTTTTTTGGTGGTACTGAGGGTGGAACCCAGAGGCTTTCTACCTCCGGGCTATACTCCCAGAACTTTTTTATATTTTATTTGGAAACAGGGTCTCACTAAGTTGCTGAAAGCCTCACTAAGTAGCTGAGGCTGGCTTCGAACCCGTGCGATCCTCCTGTCTCAGCCTCCCAAGCGTGGGGATTACAAGCGTGCACCACCACACCCGGCCTGCCCTATTTTATTTTTTATTTTATTTTATTTTTTGGAAGGGAACTGGGGGTTGAACCCAGGTGCATTCTACCTCTGAGCTATACCCCTAGCCCTACATTTTATTCATAATATTAAAATACAGCCGAAATCCCTAGCCCTATTTCATTTCCTTTCCTTCCCCTCCCCTCCCCTTCCCTCCCTTCCTCCTCCTCCTCCTCCTCCTCCTCCTCCTCCTCCTCCTCCTCCTCCTCCTCCTCCTTCTTCTTCTTCTTCTTTCTTTCTCTCTCTCTCTCTCTCTCTCTCTCTCTCTCTCTCTCTCTCTCGTACTGGGAATTGAACCCAGGGGCATTATTCTACCTCCAACCTACACCCCCCAGCCTGATTTTTTGTTAATTCTTTATTTTGAAACAGGGTCTCACTAAGTTGCAGAGGGCCTCACTAAGCTGAGGCTGGCCGCGACCCCGGAGACTGAAAGACATACTTTATTGCTGACGTTGACCCCTGAGACTCCTGTCTCAGCCTCCCAAGTATTAGGATTACAAGCATGAACTACCTAGCATGCCTGGCTTTCTATATTTTGAAACAGGGTCTTAATAAGTTGTGGAGTCCCTCACTAAGTAGCTGAGGCTGGCGGCGAGCCTGCATTTCTCCTGTCTCAGCCTCTGAAGTACTGAGATTGCAGTGTGGCTCACCACGCCCAGCGCGGCTTCCTCTTTGAAAGGATCTTCCTAAGTGGCTGAGGACCTCGCCTAGCTTCTGAGGCTAGCTTAGATCCTATGATCCTTCTGTCTCAACCTCCCAAGTATTGGGGTTACAGGTGTGCACCACTGTGCACTCTTCTTCACTGTATGCTAAAGTTTAATGGATGCTAGTTCATGGTTCACAGTGTCTAGTCTATTGTGTCTCTGTTCAAAATTTTTAAGATAAAATAGATTGTGTATGCTTTACACTAGCCAGAAACTCTCTACAAAATATGATGGAGTAATATTCACTAATTTGACTCAAATTATTATAGAGACCAAATATTGACTAATTGCCTCTTTAGTTTTTGCTTAACCTAATTTAAAAGAGAGTTTGTATTTTGTGTACTATTCCAAGAGGGTCTGGTAATCCCTGTGATTAAAGCAACATAAGATTTATGTTTACTCTGGAGAAACATGATCATCCTAGCCACTATGAATCACTCTGGAAATATCCTGTGTCTCAGTTACTCACATCATTATTAGATCAAAATCAGTTCAACAAACATGAAGCACTTTTTTGTGTGTCTCAAAAAGCTGACTGTGCCAGTAGTGGTGGTGCACGCTTGTAATCTGAGTACTTGGGAGGCTGAGACAGGAGGATGTCAGGTTCATGGTCAGCCTCAGCTACTGAGTGAGGCCCTCTGAAACTTAGTGAACCTCTGTTTCAAAAATAATAAAAAATGCGTCTGGGGGGTGTAACTCAGAGTTTCAGTTCTACCTCTGAACCCCAGGTTCAATTCCCAGTACTGCTCCTTCCAAAAAAAAGCTTCCTGTGATATAGAAAAGACGAGGATATCAGCATAATTATGGTATGGGGTGATAAGTACAATGATTTATTATGAGAAGATTTAGAAGGGGGATGCTTATGTTTGGAGTTGGATGGGCTTGGAGAAGGCCTTATAGAAGTAGCCTTTGAGCTGGGTGGTGAAGGACGATAGTGTTCACTATAGATCGAGAAAGGATTGTCCTAGAGAAAGAGAAACTGTAACAGGCCCGTGAGCCGTTTGTCACAGCTGCTGAGTCCAGCATGAAGCGCTGGGAAGACAACAGGAGGCACGGGTGTAAGCCAGGTCCTTGAGGGCAGTGGCTTCCATGACACAGGCGTAAGGAGAAGCCCCGGCGTACTCAAGAGCTCTGCTTCCTTTTATTTATTTATTATTCATTTATTTATTTTTGAAGCATTCTGCCTCCAAGCTATACCCCAGCCCTATTTTTTTTATTCTTTCTTCCTTTCTTTCTTTCCTCCTTCCTTCTTTCTTTCTTCCTTTCTTATTTATTTATTTTTGCAGTGCTGGGGATGAAACCCAGGTGCATTCTACCTCTGAGATACACCTCCAGCCTATATTATTATTTTTATTTTTAAGCATGATATTGCTAAATTGCTGAGATGCTCTCTAAAATGCTGATACTGGCCTTGAATTTGAGCTTTTCCTGTCAGCCTCCCAAGTACTGGGATTATAAGAAAGATAACGTGTGTGTGTGTGTGTGTGTGTGTGTGTGTGTGTGTGTGTGTGTGTGTGTTGCTAAGGATTGAACCCAGGGACATTCTACCTCCAAACTAAACTTCCAGCCCTATTTTATCTTTTATTTGAAACAGGGTCTCACTAAGTTGTGGAGGGCATCAGTAAGTTGCTGAGGCTGACCACAAACCTGCGATTCTCTTCCCAAGTACAGTGTTTACAAGAAACATGCTTCTTTAAAATAGAATATCCTATAATGTCTGTGTGTGTGTGGGGGGGGGGGGTATTAGGGATTGAACCCAGGAGCATTCAGCCTATAAGCCATACCCCCAGCCCTATTTTTATTCTTTCTTTCTTTCTTTCTTTCTTTCTTTCTTTCTTTCTTTCTTTCTTTTGTTCTTTCTTTCGTTCTTTCTTTCTTTTTGGTGGTACTGGGGTTCCTGGAAACCCTTCTACCTCCGGGCTACGCTCACAGACCTATTTTTATATTTTTATTAGGAAACAGGGTCTCTTAAGGCAGCGTGGCTGGCTTCGAACCTGCGAGATCCTCCTGTCTCCGCCTCCCAAGTGCGGGGATTACAAGCGTGAGCCACCATGCCTGGCTTACTCTTTATTTTGAAACAGGGTCTCACTAAGTTCCAGAGGACCTCACTAAGTAGCTGAAGCTGGCCTCGAACTTGTGATCCTCCTCCTGTCTCAATCTCCCAGGTACTGGGATTACAAGCATGTGCCACCATGCCATGCTCCCCCAGTCCTGTTTTTCACTTTGCTTTGAAACAGGATCTCACTAGGACGATTACAGTCTCACTACATTGCTGAAGCTGTCCTCAAACCTGCAAACCTCCTATCAGCTTCCCAAATACTGAGGTTACAGGCAAGAGCACTACCATACCTGGTTTGTCCTACAATTTTAAAAAGAACAGTTATATTTTTTTTATAATTCTATGTTTGAACTTTTATTGTAAAACTTGTCTAGCCACATATAAGCCGAGGCTGAGCTCCTGAATCAGAGATTTTACAATGACCTTTATTTAGCAGTGTCGTTTTCACATAATCTTCTCATTAGAGAAAGCTGGACCCACTCTTTGCTGGTGATAGAGAACAAAGCCCCGTTATCTAAGAGATTGCTGTCTATTAATGAAGACCTTAAACTCTTACTAGTAAATAAAAGCTATTTATAAGTATAATGCCTTAGTTTTTTTTACATGTATTATCCAAAATCAAAGGTCTTTTTTCTCCTCGTGATAAAATTACTTAATAATATTGGTTTTTAGTCTTGTCTTTCTGATAAATAAATTCACTTTCTGAAAGGCCTTACCCTCACCAGGAAGCATGTTGTCTAATTGAGAGCAGTCTTCTGGCCATCCTGAGAAATAAACTTCTCAAGGGCACTTTTATAATCCAGTTGGATAGACAAAATAGACCCATGAACTAAGAAGTATTCAGTGAGAAGTCATTGAATAGGCATCCAGGCAATGCAAGAGAAAAGAAGGATCACGCAGAAAAAGATTTCCTGAGAGTGAGTTTTAAACAGCACTTGGGGAAAATAAATGTTAAAAAAGACATTTCCCCTCAAATACACAATTATTTGAAAAAAAGAATTATTTGAAATGAGGGTCTTACGCCCTCTATGTTCACTGAGACTACCTTCTTAGTCTTATCAAAATAAAAAGGGCCTTTGTGGGTGTGCATGTGTGATATGTGGCACTGGGGATTGAAGCCAGAAGCATTCTGCCTCTGAGATACACCCCTAGGCCAACTTTAATTTTTATTTTAAAACAGGGTTTCACTAAGTTACAGAGGGCCTCACTAAATTGCCAAGGCTGCCCTTGAACCTGGAATCTTCCTGTCTTAGTCTCTCGAATACTGAGATTATAAGTGTGCACCACCACACCACACCAGGCTCCCTCAGGGTCTCAAAGACCCCAGGTTAGGAAAGCCTGTGTCAGCCAGGCTTAGTGGCACACACTTGTAATCATAGTACTTCGGAGGCTGAGACCCGATGGTCACGTATTAGCGGCCAGACACAGCTACTTACTGAGGCCCTCTGCAACTTAGTGAGACCCTGTTTCAAAATAAAGAATAAAAAATACAGCTGGGGGTGCAGCTCGGAGGTAGAATGCCCTGGGTTCAACCCCTATTCTGCAAAAAAAGAAAATAAAAACAACAAACTAATCACAAAAGGCCATTCTACTTATAAAAGTAGACTCTTTGGTGCCTAGAGCTAGAAGTGGTGGTCTGGGGTGGAACAATTATTAATGAGAAGAGGACAATAATGTTCTAAAACTAGGCTGTACTGATGGTTTCACAGCCCTGTAAATATATTAAAATGATTGAATTTCCAGTTTAAATAGCTAAACTATATAAAAGCTATGTTTTTCTTTTTTAAAGAAAGCCAGGTACAGTGGCATATTTTTGTAATTCTAGCACTTGGGATGCTGAACAGGAGGACCACAGCAATTTAGCAAGACCTTTTTTCAAATCTCAGTTCTTTGAGAGGCTGAGATAGGAGAATTGTAGGTTCAAGGACAACCTCTGCAAGTACTGAGACTTTCATCAGCCTAGTGAGACCCTGTTTCCAAATAAGAAATAAAATCAGACTGAAGTATAGCTCAGAGGTAGAATGCCTCTGGCTTCAATCCCCAGTACTACAAAAAAGAAAAATAAGCCTGTGTCTTAGCAATTACTTGAGAAGCCCAGGCAGTAACAGACTGAAAAGACAGAGCTTGAAGGATCCTCAAGTCTGTTTCAGTTAAAGAAAATGCTTTTATTTTATTTTGTTTTATATATTAGGATTTTATCTAATATTTCATGTGGTATAAAATGGTTACTGGGGATAAAATTATAATTTTGGAAACAATTGTAAAATAAGAAAATGATTATCTGTTTATCTTGCTCTTATGACTTTTTTTTTTTTTGTGGTACTGGGGATTAAACCCAGGGGCATTCTACCTCAGAACTATACCCCTACACCCCAACCCCTATTTTTTATTCTTTATTTTGAAACAGGGTCTCACTAAGTTACTCAGGGCCTCACTGAATAGCTGAGGCTGAATGTGAACCTGTGACCCTCCTGTCTCAGCCTGGGATTACAAGTGTGCTCCACCATGCCCACCTTGCTTTTATAACTTTAAATTGTTTTTTTCTTTTTCTTTTTTTTTTTTTTTCGGGTCTGGGGCATTTGACCTCCGAGCTACACTCTCTGCCCTATTTTTTATTCTTTATTTTGAAACAGGGTCTCACTAAGTTGCAGAGGGCCTCACTAAGTAGCTGAGGCTGTCCGCAAACTGCAATCCTCTGGTCTCAGCCTCCAAATGCTGGGATTACAAGCATGTACCATCATGCCCGACTAAACTTTTTTTTTTATAAGTGTGTATGGGGTGCCAGATGTGGTGGTGCACGCTTGTAATCCCCGCACTTGGGAGGCTGAGACAGGAGGATCACACAGGTTCGAAGCCAGCCTCAGCTACTTAGTGAGGCTCTCAGTAATTTAGTGAGACCCTGTTTCCAAAAATAGGTCTGGGAGTATAGCCCGGAGGTAGAAAGCCTCTAGGTTCCACCCCCCAGTACCAAAAAAAAAAAAAAGTGTGTGTGGGGGGTGTGTATGTGTGTGTGTGTATTTTCCCCATATATATAAACATATATATATATATATATATATATTATATATACATACATATATATTTTTTTTTATTTTGCTGTACTGAGGGTTGAACCCAGGGGCTTTCTACCTGTGAGCTATACCCCCAACACCCCAAGCCATATTTTTAAGTCTTTATTTTGAAACAGGGTCTCACAAAGTTGGTGAAGATGGTCATGAACCTGTGATCCACCTTAGCCTTCTAAGAACTGGGATTATAGGTATGCGCCACCCTGATTGATTTGTAAATATTTTAAGCACATTAGTGTGCCATCATCTTTTTTATTTTTATTTTTTGTGGGTCTGAGGATGAAACCCAGGGTTATTTTGCCTTCGAGCTACACCCCCGCCCTGTTTTTTATTCTTTATTTTGAAACAGGGTCTCACTAACTTTCAGAGGGCCTCACTAAGTACCTGAGGCTGTCTGCAAACCGCGATCCTCCTGTCTCAGCCTCCCAAATGCTGGGATTACAAGCATACGCCCCCACGCCCGGCTTGCCATCACCTTACAGCCCTGGGAATGGAGATTTGGAAGTCAACAGTACATGGTTGAAGGCAAGGATCGTCAGTGAGGTAGATGCCCAGTAAAAATCTGTGTGAGAGGAGCAAGGGAAGAGAAATGGGCAAGAGAGGAGAGGA
The DNA here is from genome assembly GCF_963383645.1 of Muscardinus avellanarius. Taxonomy (NCBI): domain Eukaryota; kingdom Metazoa; phylum Chordata; class Mammalia; order Rodentia; family Gliridae; genus Muscardinus; species Muscardinus avellanarius. Next base: position 40,344,117 of record NC_137798.1, on the reverse strand, counting down.
GAAGAGGAGCCAGGCAAGAAGCAGGGGATTGTCAGAGGCCAGAGAACACACCTTCTATGACGGTACTAAGAAAAGGGTTGCAAGTGCTAGAGAGACATGTCATCTGAAGACAGGAAAGCCACTGGATATGAGGGGTCAGCAGCTTTTCCTGGATTATTTCCAGCAGAGTAAGGAAGGTAGATGCCAAACTGAAATGGCTTGAAAACTGAACAAGAAATGAAGTGGAGGCTGGAGGTGGAGCTCTGTGGTAGAGCGCTGCTTGCCGAACATGCAGGAGGCCCCAGGTTCAATCCCCAGCACTGCATAAAGGAAAAATAAAGTCCACACACTGTAGTATAGACCAGTGCTTTTCAGATTTCTGTGGTGAAACACAATATCTCTAATCTCCAATCTGTCATGAACTGACAACAGGGCGCTGCTGTGCATGACCAGTACCCGCTCGTGCCAGGTGTGACGAGCCCTGAGAGCTGGCCAAACAAACTGGCTTGAGCTCTGCTCAGCCAGACGAGGCTGCTGGTTCTATGTTGGGTGCCGTGCCTCTGTTAGATGGCCATAAAAGTTTCTAAATGCTAATTCTCAATTCTGTATACTAGCAGATGTATTAAGAAGCTTATCCGAGCCAGGCATGATGGCGAGCGCATATAATCCCTGTGCTTGGGAGGCTGAGACAGGAGGATCACACAGGTTTGAAGCCAGCCTCAGCTACTTAGTGAGGCTCTCAGCAACTTAGTGAGACCCTGTTTCCAAATAAAATAGAAAATAGGTCTGGGAGTATAGCCTGAAGATAGAAAAGCCCCTGGGTTCCATCCCCAGTACCACACACACACAAAAAAAAAAACACCAAAGTTTATCTGTCTTGAAAGAGGGAGAGGGCAGCCAGCACTCCATGGAGAATGGGAAGATTGAGAGAAGATTTTCAACTATTATTTCTTGGAACTTTCTCTTCTGAATATTTCCTAATATTTTCATACTTCAAATTCTTTTTTTAAACTGGGCATGGTGGCACACGCTTGTAATCCCAGCATTTGGGAGGCTGAGACCAGAGGATCATGGTTCACGGACAGCCTCAGTTACTTAGTGAGGCCTCCACAACTTAGTGAGACCCTGGTTCTAAAGAATAAAAACTAGGGGAGGGGGCGTAGCTCAGAGGTCAAATGCCCCTGGGTTCCATCTCCAGACCCGCACAAAAAAAAATCTTTTTTTTTTTTTTAAAAAGCTGGGCATGGTGGTACATGCTTGTAATCCCAGCATTGTAATTTTTTTTTTTTTTTTTTTTTTTTGGTACTGGGGATAGAACCCAGGGGCATTCTACCTCCGAGAGACACCTCCAGTCCTATTTTTTATTCTTTATTTTGAAACAGGGGTCTCACTGATTTGCAAAGGGCCTCACTAAGTAGTAGCTGAGGCTGTCCACGAACTGAGATCCTACAGTCTCTGTCTCCCAAATGCTGGGATTACAAGCGTGTGCCACCACACCCAGCTATATAAATAAATTTTTAAAAAAAGTTAAAAAGGGGCTGAGGATGTAGCACATGGTAGGGTAATCCTGGTAGCCCCAAAATTAGTATAATAAGAAGAGAAATAGTTTAGCATAAAAGAACTCTGGTTGTAAATAAATCTCTTCACTTTCTTCTTTCTCTAATTGAACAGATTTTCAAACATACCTTTTTTTTTTTTGCTCCCCTAACGCTTTGCCCCTAACCCAAACAGTGAAATTCAGATCAGGCCCTGGAAAAGTCATAATTGAAATATAAAATATGGACAACATGAGCCGAAGCCAAAGAAACATTTCTGATATTCACTCAGCAGACGTTACTGAATTCTTAGTATGGGCCACACTTGGCATGAGTCCCAGGCCTGTAGTCTCCCTCTGGGGACTTGTAAACCTTGAGTCTATTTGGGTGTAGCTGACAGGCGTGTTTCAGTGTTCAGTGGGGCTTTTTCAGTGGCAGCTAGAAGAATGTGCACCATTCACGCAGCTAAAGCACATTTTATACCAGATTATTAACCTTAATCAAATATTTGTTGGGGTGGGTTTGTGTTTGCTTGCTTGTTTGTTTGTTTGTTTGTTTGTTTGTTTGTTTGTGAGACAGGATCTCACTGTGTTGCCCATTCTGGCCTCCAACTCCTGTGTTTATCTAATCCTCCTGCCTGGACCTCCCCAATAGCTGGACTATAGAAATGTGCCACCAGGCTGGGCTAATCATTCTTTTTTAAACAGACTTCATGAGGAAGCAGAAAAATTCATCTGTCAGCCGGGCATCGTGGCACAGGCTTGTAGTCCCAGTACTTAGAAAACTAAGACAGGACAACCCCAGGTTCACAGCCAGCCTCAGCTACTTAGTGAGGCCCTCCGCAATTTAGTGAGACTTTGTTTCAAAATAAAGAATAAAAATCCGGGTGTGGTGGCACACCTTTGTAATCCCAGCAATTTTGGAGGCTGAGACAGGAGGATCCAGGATTGCAGCCAGCCTCAGCTACTTAGTGAGGACCCCAGCAACTTAGTGAGACCCTGTTTCAAAACAAAGAATAAAAAAATAGGGCTGGGGGTGTAGCTCAGAGGTAGAATGGCCCTTGGTTCAATTCCCAGTACTGCAAAAATAAAAATAAATAAATAAATAAATAAATAAATAAATAAATAAATAAATTTTTTAAAAAAGGCTCGGTATGGTGGGGCATGCTTAAAATCCCTGTACCTGGGAGGCTGAAACAGGAGGATCCAGGTTTGTGGCCAGCCTCAGCTATTTAGTGAGGTCCTCCACAACTTAATGAGACTCTGTTTCAAAATAAAGAATAAAAAATTGGGCTGTGGATGTAGCTCAGAGGTAGAATGCCCTGGATTCAATCCCTAGCACCAGGCCAGGCGTGGTGGCGCATGCTTGTAATCCTCACGCTTGAGAGGCTGAGACAGGAGGATCGCACAGTTTTGAAGCCAGCCTCAGCTATTTAGTGAGGCCTCTTAGCAACTTAGTGAGACCCTGTTTCCAAAAAAAAAAAAAAAAATAGGTCTGGGAGTGTAGCCCGGAGGTAGAAAGCCTCTGGGTTCCACCCCCAGTACCACAAAAAAAAAAAAAAAAAGAAAAGGAAAGCCGGGCATGGTGGCTCACGCTTGTAATCCCCACACTTGGGAGGCTGAGACAGGAGGATCACGCAGGTTCAAAGCCAGCTGCGCTGGCTTAAGAGATCCTGTTTCCAAATAAAAATATAAAAAATAGGTCTGGGAGTATAGCCTGGAGGTAGAAGGGCTTCCAGAAACCCAGTACCACCAAATAAAAATAGATAGAAAGAAAGAAAGAAAGAAAGAAAGAAAGAAAGAAAGAAAGAAAGAAAGAAGGAAGGAAAGAAAGAAAGAATCCCCAGAACCACAAAACAAATACAATTATAAGTAAACATAAAAATTAACAGAACTGGGGATGTATACCCTAGAGGTAGAATGCCTTTAGTTTCAACCTCCAGTGCCAAAAATAAAATAAAATCAGTTTGGTGAATACATTCTGTGTAGCATCTTCTATTTTCCTAAAAGAGCTTGCTAAGAAGTAAGGAGAAGGAGCCCGTCCGTGGCCGTAACACATGGAGGAAAGTCTTCAGCAGTGGGCTTCGATGGTTCATTACTAATCCCATTAGCTGTCTGTAAGTGGCTCAGAGCCATCAGAAATACCATGTGATAAAAGGAAAGTTCACCTACTTCTCACCAAAGACAAGCTGTGATCTTATTGATCTATCTTTGTATCAAATAAGCTAGACAAGTTTGGAGAATATTAAATAAGAAATATCACTTACGCATAAAAGACCATGTCAAAATTAGAAGTGTATTTTTTTAGCCTATTGATTTCTCACATGAACTTACTAAATTCTTAAAGAACCCTCTGCAGATGCACAAAAATACATCTACACAGGCAGAGCCACAGGCGGAAGGCAGGTTGATGCTGGCAGGATGTGCCTTCTCACTCTCTGGGAGCGTTGCGTGACCTTGGGCAAGGTGCTGACTTTTCTGGGCTTCAGAATCTTTATCTGTCCATTGGTAATACTACCAACACCTAGGGTTGTTGGATAGTCAAAAATGATAATAGCTAGCATTTATTGGGCAGTTACTACAAACATTTCATATGAATTCTCATTTTACTTTTGCACATGTTTGTGTGTGTATGTGTGTGTCCTTGTGCATTCTACACCAGTCCTCTACCACTTAGACACTCTCAGCCTGATTATCTCATCTTATCTCTCCAAACAAGCCTCGTAGTGGTGCTATTGCCACTCTGTCTATACAATAACAACTGTAGCTTAGCCGGGCATGGTGGCGCACACTTGTGATCCCCGCGCTTGGGAGGTGGAGACAGGAGGATCGCACAGGTTCAAAGCCAGCCGCGCTGGCTTAAGAGACCCTGTTTCCAAATAAAAATTAAAAATAGGTCTGGGAGTGTAGTCCAGAGGTAGAAGGGTTCCATCCCCAGTACCACCAACAAAACAAAACAGAAACTTACAGTTAAATGACTTATCCAAGGTTATATGACTAAGAAAGTGGTAGAGATAGGATCCAAACTCCAGCAATCTGGACTCTAGAGTAATCATACTTTATGTGGGTTGTGGTGTTGGAGAATGAACCCAGGGGGTTCTACCCCTGAGCTACACTCCCAGCACTATACTATACTATTCTCTGTGTGTGTGTGTGTGTATGTGTTTGTGTGTGTGTGTGTGTGTGTGTGTGTGTGTGTGTGTGTATGATACTGGGGATTGAAACCAGAGGCATTCTACCTTTGAGCTACACCCCCCAGCCTGATTTTATCAATTTTATTTGGAAACAGGGTCTCACTAAGTTAATGAAAGTCTCACTACTTGCTGAAGTTGTCTTTGAACCTACATTCCTCCTAACTCAGCCTCCCAAGTACTAAGATTACAAGCGTGCAGTACCACATCCGGCCTTTTTTTAAATTTATTTAACGGTACTATGGATGGAACCCAGGGGCATTCGACCTCTGAGCTACACCCTCAGCTCTATTTTTATTCATTATTTTAAAACAGGATCTCACTGAGTTGCAAAGGGGCTCACCAAGTAGCTAAGGCTGTCCGTAAACCATGATCCTCCAGTCTCGGCCTCCTAAACGCTGGAATTACAAGTGTGGGTCACCACATCCGGCTCCTATTTTTTATTTTGAAACAGGGTCTTGCTAAATTGCTGTAATCCTCCTCCTGTTTTAGCATCCTAAGTGCTAGAATTACAACATATGCCATTTAAAAAAAAAAAAAAAAAAGCTTTCATACTGTTTCAGAGATAGAATGCCAGGGGTTCAATCTCTAGCACCGGAAAAACAAAAAACAGAAAAACAGAAAAAGAAAAAACGAATGAAAGCCAGGCGTTATAGCCTGCACTTGCAATCCTAGTACTTGGGAATATGAGACAGGAGGATCACAGGTTCTAGGACAGGCTCAACAAACAGTGAGCCTCACATCAACCTAGTGAGACCCTAATTCAAAATAAAAATTAAAAAAAGAGCTAGAGGTATAGCTTGGAGATAGAATGTCTCTGGGTTTATTTCCTAGTACCACAAAAAAGAAAGAAAGTCTTGCTAGGTTGCTGAGAGTCTTGCTAAATTGCTGAGGCCTGTCTCAGCCTTCCAAGTACTGGTATTTCATGCCCGGTTCCTTATTTGTTTATTTGTTTCTGCATTCATTCATTCATTCATTCATTCATTCATTTGTGTACTGGTAACTGAACCCAAGGGTATTCTACCTCTAAACTACACCCTCAGCCTGATTTTATCTTTATTTTGAAACAGGGTCTCACTAAGTTGCTGAAGCTAGGCTTGAACTTTTGATCTTCCTACCTCAACCTCCCCGAGTACTGGAATTCCAGGCATGCACCACCATACCTACTGCCAAACAACGTTTACTTCAGTGAAATCCACATGCTTACGAGAATCTATTTGACATACTGAAATTTTTATTATTCCAGACCTGCTAACCATTATTTTTAGATAGCACGCCTTCTTATCTAGAGATAATCCTGAAGTGGAGCGTGCCTCAGCACTGCACAGGTAAATCAAGGAAGACTGTGATGACTTTTGGTCTTGCAGGTCTGTTTTCTGAGTCATGCTGGGTCTAAGCAGAGATTCTGAGCCCTGGCTGTGAATCATAGAGAGATCGTCATCACATCTCACAAAATCAACAGTTTCTTAATACAATAATTCTTGATCTATTTTTTAAATTTCTTTTTTATTTTTGAGACAGGGTCTCAGTGAGTTCGAAAGTATGTAGCTGAGGCTGTCCACGAACCACAGTCCTCTGGGCCCAGCGAGGCACGGTGGCACACACCTGTAATCCCAGTACTGGGGAGGATAAGGCAAGAGGATCACAGGTTTGAGGCCAGCCTCAGCAATTTAGCAAGATCCTATTTGAAAACAAAAGATAAAAAGGACTAGGGGTAAAGCTTGAAGGTAGAATGCCCCGGGGTTCAATTCCCAGTACCACACACACACAAAAATACATATATATAAAAAATTAAAAGAGCCGAGCATGGTGGCACATGCTTGTAATCCCAGCATTTGGGAGGCTGAGGCAGGAGGATTCACAGACAGCCTCAGCTACTTTAATTTTTTTTTTTTTGTGGTGGTACTGGGGGTAGAACTCAGGGTCTATCTACCTCTGGGCTATACTCCCAGACCTATTTTATAATTTATTTGAAAACAGGGTCTCACTAAGTTCCTGAGAGCCTCACTCAGTAGCTGAGGCTGGCTTCGAACTACCTGTGTGATCCTCCTGTCTCAGCCTCCCAAGCGCGAGGATTACAAGTGTGCACCACCACGCCCGGCCTTTTTTTTTTTTTTTAGGTACTGGAGATGGAACTGGGGATTAAACCCAGGAACATTCTATCTTTGAGCTATATCCCCAGCCCCATTTTATTTTGAAACAGGGAAGGTCTGACTAGGTTGATGAGAGTTTCACTACTTACTGAGGTGGTCCTCAAATCTGCAATCCTTCTGTCTCAGCCTCTCAAGTACTGGGACTACAGGCATGAGCCACCATGCCTAGTTTACATATATGTTTAAAAACTGAAGCCGGGCGTGGTGGCGCACACTTGTGATCCCAGTATTTGGGAGGCTGAGACTGGAGGATCGTGGTTCGCGGACAGCCTCAGCTACTTAGTGAGGCCCTTTGCAACTCAGTGAGACCCAATTTCAAAATAAAGAATAAAAAGTAGGGTAGCAGGTGTAGCTCAAAGGTTGAATGCCCCTGGGTTCCATCCCCAGACCTGCAAAAAATAAAAAAATAAAATAAATAATAAAAACTGAGATTTTGTTTGTCTTTTATTTTTTGTGGTACTCAGGACTGAATCCAGGGACATTCCACCTCCCAGCGATACCTCTAGCCCATTATTATTATTATTATTATTATTATTATTATTATTAATTTGTGTGTTACTGGATATTGAACTCAGGGGCATTTTATCTTTGAGCTATACCCCCAGCCTATTTTATTTTTTATTTTGAAACAGGGTCTTGCTAGGTTGAACAGTCTCACTACTTGCTGAGGCTGTCCTTGAATCTGTGATCCTCCTGTCTCAGTTTCCCAAATTCTGAGATTATAAGCTTGACCTTATTTTTTGTTTTTGAAACAGAATCTCACTAGGTTGCCGAGAGACTTGCCATGTTGTTGAAACTGTCCTCAAACCTGTGATCCTCCTATCTCAGCCTCCCAAGTAGTGGAATTACAGGCATGTACCACCTGTGTGTCACCACACCCATCTGTAATCCCAGTATGGGGGAGGCTGAGACACAAGGACCTCAGGTTGCAGGCCAGCTTAGCAATTTAAAAGTAAAAATAAGGTGGGGTGCTGTGGCACACACCTGTAATCCCAGCACTTGGAAGACTGAGATGGGATATCACAGGTTCAAAACCAGCCTTAGCAATTAAGTGAGGGGCTCAGAAACCTAGCAAGACCCTGTTTCCAAATAAGAAATACAATTGGGCTGGGAGTATATCTTGAGGGTGGGATGCCTCTGGTCTCAATCCCTAGTACCATTAAAAATAAATAAACAAGCCGGGCGTGGCGGCGCACGCTTGTAATCCCAGCATTTGGGAAGCTGAGACCAGAGAATCGCGGTTCGCGGACAGCCTCAGCTACTTAGTGAGGCCCTCTGCAACTCAGTGAGACCTGGTTTCAAAATAAAGAATAAAAAATTGGGCAGGGGGTGTACCTTGGAGGTCAAATGCCTCTGGGTTCCATTCACAGACCCGCAAAAAATAAATAAATAAATAAATAAATAAACAAAAAATAAAAAATAAATTGTTTCAAAGTAAAAAAAAATAAGAGTTGGGGATGTTTCTCAGTGGTAAAGCGTCCCTAGATTCAATCCCTAGTACTACAGAGTAGGAAAGAAAGGAGGGGAGGGTGAATGCTTAAGCAAAGTTTACATTAAAAAAATGACGAAGCCTTTAAATTATTCTAGCCAAAAAAAAAAAAAGTCAGACCTAAGTAAATATTTTAAAAACTTAAAGACCCTATGAGACCCTGTTTCCAAATGAAAAATAAAATAGGGCTGATGGTGAAGCTCAGCTGTAGAACACCTCTGGGTTCAACCCTCGAGACCAAACAAAGAAAAAGACAAAGGACTACCGGGCCTGGAGGATCAGTTACAAGAAGCAAGATGATTGAAATTCAGGAAATTCATTCCTGAGTCACTTTCTAAAAACAAAACCAAACAAAGCAAAACCTAGCAGAGCTCCAGTTGATCAAAAGATAAGAACATAAACTCTCAGTGGGTTCACACACTGAAGTGCAGCTGCCACCGCAGTGCGCCTTATAACTTTATTTTTTTATTTTTATTTTTATTTTTTGTGGGTCTGGGGATGGAACCCAGGGGCATTCGACCTCTGAGCTACATCCCCTGCCCTATTTTTTATTCTTTATTTTATTTTATTGTGGTACTGGGGTTCCTGGAAGCCCTTCTACCTCTGGACTACACTCCCAGACCTATTTTATATTTTTATTTGGAAACAGGGTCTCTTAGCCAGCGGGGCTGGCTTCGAACCAGCGCGATCCTCCTGTTTCCGCCTCCCAAGCCCGGGGATCACAAGCCTGCGCCACCACACCCGGCTTATTCTTTATTTTGAAACAGTCTCACTGAGTTGCAGAGGGCCTCACTAAGTAGCTGAGGCTGGCCACAACAGCGATCCTCCAGTCTCAGCCTCCCGAATGCTGGGATTACAAGCATGCGCCACCACGCCCGGCTCTCTTTATAACTTTAAAATGGTGCAACAGTGACCCTGAAACAATTTAGCCCGCGTGTGTGTGTGTGTGTGTGTGTGTGTGTGTGTGTAGTACTGGGAATCGAACCCAGAAGTGTTCTACCTCTGAGCTACACCCTTAGCCCTATTTTATTTTTATTTTGAAACAGAGTCTCGCTAAGTTGCCGAGGCTGGCCTTGAACCTGTGATCCTCCTGTCTCAGCCTCCCAAATACTGGCATTCCAGGTGTGTACCACCTCACCTGGCCAACTGTTGGTCTTGACTCCTCGGCACCTAATGGGTTAGCACTGGGATCCAGTTACAGGACCTCCCTGAGGCTCAGAGGAGAACCTACCCACAAGAGACACACTTACAGGTGTGTCTTGAGAGCAAGTTGCCAAGCCTTTCCACAACCCACTTGATAATTGTGTAAGCTGTGTGGGATTCGAGTGTCCTGTTACAGTATGGGTAGTGTGAAGGCCGCCCACCTCCTAACAGTCCTTAAGGGTTTTTTTGTTTTTTGTTTTCTTTTCCTCTAGTAAAAAAAAAAAAAAAAAAAAAAAATCCAGCTTTCCCATTTACTAGCGTTGTGCTTCCATTCGCAAGCTTCCTTTTCTCACCTGTAGGTGGGGTGATAATTGCCCCTTGTGCAGATGGGATAAGACGATGGGTGAGTGTCTAGGCCAGAGATTCACAACTGGTAGGACCACTGAGCTGCTTCCACCTCCCATGACAACCCAGCCCCGGGACCAAGAGCTGCATCTGAGCCCCAGGAGAGACGGTGCAGCCCAGCCAGTCCCGCCCACAGTGCTGGGCCAGGAGGTCAGAGGGAGCGAGGAGAGCGGAGGCCGCGGCGCTCACTAGCCTGTCCGCCCGGTGGACTGTTAGTGAAAGTGTAAATAGATGGTGAGCTCATCTGCTTTCTTGAATGATTAGGCCTCCAGAGTTTCTAAATATAAACATAAAACGACACCCTCTACACGCACTCATGAAGGCGTGCGCGCGCACCACGAGCACACACAGGCCGGGAGTCACAGAGTGATTTTCTCCACCTGTCCAGCTTTTCTCAACTGTTTCTTGTTTTTGTTTGGTGGGATTTTTTGGTTTTTTGGGGGTGGGGGTTGGTACTGGGAATGGAACCCAGGGGCACTCTACCTCTTCCTTTCTTTCTTCCTTTCTTCCTTCTTTCTTTTTTGGTGGTACTGGGGTTCCTGGAAACCCTTCTACCTCCAGGCTACATTCCCAGACCTATTTTATATTTTTATTTGGAAACAGGGATCTTTAAGCCAGAGGCTGGCTTCAGACCTGCGTGATCCTCCTGTCTCGGGGATTACAAGCGTGCGCCACCACGGCCGGCTTTGTTTTTTGTTTTTGTTTTTTTGTTTTTTGGTGGTATTTAAAGTAGAACCCAGGGGCTTTACTACCTCCAGGATATACTCCCAAACCCATTTTATACTTTATTTGGAAAAAGGGTCTCACTAAATTACTGAGAGCCTCACTAAGTAGCTGAGGCTGGCTTCAAACCTGTGCAAACCTCCTGTCTCAGCCTCCCAAGCTCTGGGATTATAAGCGTGCGCCACCATGTCCGGCTGTTTATTTTTTATTTTGAAACAGGGTCTCACTGATTTGCAAAGTGCCTAAGTAGTAGCTGAGGCTGGCCGTGAACCGCGATCCTCCTGTCTCAGCCTTCCAAATGCTGGAATTACAAGCTTGCGCCACCATGCAGGCTCTCAGTTGTTTATTTTTAAAAATTTCAAACATAGAACAAAGTTACAAGTAGTACAACCAACACTCTATATTACTTATTTATTTAGATTAATCAGTTACAGTCCACTGCATTTGTTTCCTTTCTCTTAAAAAAAAAATAAGCTTTCTTGCTGGGTACAGTGATGCACACCTGTAATCTCAGCTATTTGGGAGGCTAAGGCAAGAGGACCACAGGTTCGAAGCCAGACTGGGTATCTTAGCAAGACTCTGTTTCAAAATAAAAAATAAGAACCGAGTGTGGTGGCACAAACCTATAATCCTAGTGCTTGGAAGATTGAGACAGGATGATTGAAGGCCGAGGACAGCCTTAACTAGGCCCTCCACAATTTAATGAGACCCTGTTTCAAATTAAAAAATAAAATGGGACTATGTGTGCAGCTCAGAGCCAGAATGCCCCCAGGTTTAATCCCAGTAACCCCCACACACAAATTAATTAATCCTGGTGTGGTGGCACACACTTTTAATCCCAGTACCTGGGAGGCTGAGACAGAAGGATCACAGGTTCAAGGACAGCCTCAGTAAGTAGTGAGGCTCTCATCAACCCTGCGAGACCCTGTTTCAAATCAAAAATAAAATAGGGCTGTGGGTGTAGCTTGGAGGTGGAATGCACCTGGACTCAATCCCCAGTAACACACAAAAAAATTTTAATTACTTAATAAAAATCTAAATAAATAAATAAAGGGCTGCTGGGGATGTAGCCCAGAGGTAGAATGCCCCTGGCTTCAATCCCTAATACAAAAAATAAAAATAAAAATAAGAAGGGCTGGGAATGTAGCTCAGCACAAGGGGGAAAAAAAGCTTTTCTCTTTGTGGTACTGAGAATTGAACCCAAAGGCATTCTACCTCCAAGCTACACCCTGAGCCCTATTTTATTTTTATTTTGAAACAGGGTCTTGCTAGGTTGATGAGACTTTCATTATTTTTTTAAGCTGTCCTCAAATCTGTGATTTGAATCTTTCTCAGCCTCCCAATTACTAAGATTACAGGAGTGCACCACCATGCCCAGCTAAAAAAGAAAATAAAGATTTTTAATGAACCATTTAGGAGTTAATTTTAGCCGGGCATAATGGCACAAGCTTGTGATCCCAGCATTCTGGAGGCTGAGACCAGAGGATCGTGGTTCGCAGACAGTCTCAGCTATTTAGTGAGGCCCTCTGCAACTTAGTGAAACCCTGTTTAAAATTAAAAAATGAAAAATAGGGTAGGGGGTGTAGCTTGGAGGTCAAATGCCCCTGGGTTCCATCCCCAGACCTGCAAAAAAAAAAAAAAAGTTAATTATAGGGCCAGGGTGGTGGTGCATGCCTGTGATCTTAGTACTTGGAAGGCTGAGACAGAGGATTGCAGGTTCCAAATAGAAAATAAAATCAGCCTGGGGGTATAGCTTGGAGGTAGAATGCCCCTGGTTTCAATCCCCAGTAACACACCACACACACACACACACACACACACACACACACACACACGAGTTAATTATAGACACTGTGACATTTCATCCCAAAATACTTCAGCATTTGTCTAAGAACAGACCATCCCTCCTATATAGCAGTAAAATAAGTGTCTCACTCAGAAAATTTAACATTGACATAATGGTATTACCTAATGTATAATCCACATTCAGATTTTTCACAGTTATCCTTAGTGTGTGTGTGTGTGTGTGTGTGTGTGTGTGTGTGTGTGTGTGTTACTAGGGATTGAGCCCAGGGGCATTCTACCTCTGAGCTATACCCCCAGCCCTTTTTTTTTAATTTGAAACAGGGCTTCACTAGGTTATTGAGAGTCTCCTACGTTGCTGAGGCTGGCCTGAAACCTGTGATCCTCCTGTCTCTTCCTCCCAAGTACTGGGGTTACAAGCATGTGCCACATGCCCAGATAATAACATCCTTTTTAATTTTTAATTTATATCCAAGATGTAATGAGAAAAAAAGGGGGGGGAATGTCACACATTACCTTTAATTATCCCGTTGCTTATGAAATTCAGCCCTGCCCCCAGTGTTGTGTTTCTATTGATTTTTACCTACTTTAATGGGTCTCAGAGCTAAATATGGCTCCGGTTATTTTTCATCATCCTTTTTGATGTACGTACTTTCAAAAGAGTGGCTTGTGTTAAATATAATTCCCTTATTTTTAGTGTTTATCTTTAAAACAACATTTATTTATTTATTTACTTATTTATTTAATTTTGTGGTCCTGAGAGTGGAACCCAGGAGTTTTCTACCTCCAACCTACACTCCTAGCCCTATTTTTTATTTTTTATTTTTGAAACAGGTCTCACTAAATTGCAGAGGGCCTCACTAAGTAGCTGAGGCTGTTCGGGAATCCCTGATCCTCCTGCCTCAGCCTCCCAAGGTACTGGGATTATAAGTGTGCGCCACCACATCTGGCTTAAAACAACACTTATACAGAATAATAAATGTTAACAGATTATACACAGTGACTGGTGTGAGCAGAAAAGCACGAGAGCATTCCACTCAGGCTGTACTGTGTTCAGTGTAATGGCAGCATAGCCAGGTGACAAGACACAGTGGGAGCTGGGACCTGCATTGCTCCTTAGGTAAGTAAAGGAGGTCACCTACAGAGAGGTGGGAAGGGAGCCACAGGGTGGCAGGGAATGAAGCCCAGGGGAGGGACCTTCTGTGAGAAGGGTTATTCTGAAGCTCAGGAGACTTCCAGGCCAGAGAAGACGCAGTAGGGCATGCTGGAGATCCAGAAAGATCGGGGGAGGAGTGACTGTCCTAGGAGGCAGGGAAGGAGGGGCGCTCGGTTACAAGACAGATACAGTGAACCTCACTCCTGAGCTGTGTGCATGTGTGTGTGTGCGTGTGTGTGTGCGTGCGTGCGTGTGTGTGTGTGTGTGTGTGTGTGTGTGTTACTTGGGACTGAATCCAGGGGCATTCTACCTCCAAGCTACACCCCAGCCCTGTTTATTTTATTTTATTTTATTTTATCTCATTTTTTGAAACAGGGTCTTACTAAGTTGTTGAAATTCTTACCAAACAGCTTCCCAAGTGCTGGGATTATAAGAGTGCAGCACCATGCTTGGCTTGGCTTATGGTTCTTTTTTTTTTTTTTTCTTTTTTCTTTTTTTTTTTTTTTAGTACTGGGCATTGACCCCAAGGGTATTCTTCCTCTTAGCTACGATCCGTAGCCCTTTTTAATTTTTATTTTGAAACAGGGTCTTGCTAGGCTGATAAGAGTATCACTGTTTGCTGAGGCTGTCCTCAAACCCATCACAGTCTTCAAAGTACTGGGGTTACAGGCATGTACCACCATGCCTGGCTCCCCCAGCCCTTTTTACTGTATTACTTTGAAACAGGATCTGGATGCACCATCATGCCCGGCTGCTTATGGTTCTTAATTCAAGATGTGAACTAATTTTTAAGACTGAGCCAGGAAAGGGGCCCTGGGGCCCACAGCTACGCCAGCTGGAGTCAGATCAGATAACCTTCCGGAAGGGCAGAGCCCCAGACAAGACTGCTTTAGGTAAGGAACCATGCAGAGGGTGGAACAGTGTGTGTGTGTGGGGGGGGATAATCACCTGGAATAGACGTTGCCCTGGATGCAAGCTCAGGGGGGCAGCAGTGGGGACAAAGCCAATTTGGTTGGGATGTCCAGGGAACAAGTGGAAAGAATCTGTGTCCTTGACACCATGGAGCCACCGAACTAACCAACCCCAGCACTGCCCAACCACCCCACTTCTTGCTAGTAGAATAAATGTTCATGCTGTTGAAGAAGAAGCCTACACTGATGAATGAACAAACTTCCTACAAATCATGGCTACCCAAAAATCTGAAGTCTAAGAGAAGTAAAAATATCAAATAGGCAAGCATAAAACACAGTCTTATGAAGACCGCAGAAAATCTCTTCAACTTATTAACTAAGTCTTATATATATATTAGATTTACAAGCTTATGAAGAACAAGCATATCTGCCAGTAATTCAGTAATTTTAAAAAGATCAGGGAGAAAACGAGACAGGCAGGCGAAAGGAAAATCTGCTATATAAGTCCTCAGTTCCTAGGGACATCTCTCTCTCCTATCTATCTACCTATCTATCTATCTACCTATCTATCTATCTATCTATCATCATCATCTACCTACCTATTATCTATCTTTATATATACAAAATGTGCCCCACACAGGAGACACTGATGAGTCTGTAGGCTTTCCCGATTGTTTAGGTGGTATTGTGAGCAGGAGAAAGTAAGGTATCAACCAGTAAAGGCTAAAAAGAGATTCAAGGTACTGACCAGGGCATTTTCACCAGAATAATGAGAATAAACAAAGCCTTCACCGTATGCTGGCTTTATACCATTGCAAAGTAGTGTAACAGGGACAAGTGTCCTATGCTTGTCTCTCTCAGCAGATACTGAGTCATCTGGGTGAGATTATTAAACCCATATTCATACCAAAGACAAGCACCCACAGCACTGCAGTCTACTAGTACCAAACCTTACTTCTCTTTCTCGTGTGTGTGTGTGTGTGTGTGTGTGTGTGTGTGTGTTACTGGAGACTGAATCCAGGGGCACTCTACCACTGAGCTCTCTACCACTTGGAAGATTGACGAGCGTGTGTGTCCCCCAGTCGCATAGAGACACGCGGAGAATCCATAGCAGATATATGAATGCCTTTATTCGTGGGAGATCGGCCTCCAGCCTCCGCGTGGCCGCGGGGGCTGGTGGCGGGGGAGAGCGTGCATCCCTCCTTCTCGGGCTCCTCTCTGAACTCTGCCCACTCTTCTTCCGGACCCGGGAGGCCTGGTTCCCTCCCGGAATCGCAGAGCTCCACCTCCTAGCTTCCGGCCCTGCCCCCTGTGGGGCAGGGGCAACTCAGACCTTACACTAATTTCTTTAAAATATTTACCTTCACTGAGCTTGGTGGTGCACACTTGTAATCCCCGCGCTTGGGAGGCTGACACAGGAGGATCTCACAGGTTCGAAGCCAGCTTCAGCTACTTAGTGAGGCTCTCAGCAACTTAGTGAGACCCTGTTTCCAAATAAAATATAAAATAGTTCTGAGAGCATAGCCCAGAAGTAGAAAAGCCCCTGAATTCCACCCCCGGTACCACCAAAAAAAAAAAAAAAAACTTAAATATTTACCTTCAATTTATGATGAAAACAGTCTGTGCTTGAGTTATGGACCAGAAAGGGGGAAGTTCATTTTCACCCTCTAATGGGGACAATGGTTTGAATGAAACATCTTATCTCATTTGGAGTAGCATCATCGACTAGTTTTTTATTCCTCAATCCCCCGGTTTGTTGGCGGGGGAGGCGGTTCTAACAGCTGCGTTTCCAACAGTCTTCCCTACGTGGTGTCGGGTGACAGGGAAGGGGTGTTGGTGGCTCTGGGTGATTTATACAGCGACTTAGTCATCACTTGCTCAGAGGAAACAATGCGAGGCTGTTGTTTGTGCCTCTGTGTGTAGGGTGAGAGGGACAAAGAGAGGCGAAAAACCATATAATAAAACCTCCGTCCTTTTTTTTTTCTTCTCAAAAGAGGTCTTTATCTTCAAATTACTATATATGTATATTGTAAAAAACAGAATATAAACTTCATTGTGGCTCTTTCTACATTGCATTTGCTTAGAAAACTTTTTTCCTCCTTCCCTATTAAAAAAATGGCATGCGAATACATTCTAAACAGGAAATATTCAAACATTATAAGAATATGCAGAGCAAAAATACAGTCTCGCTTCACTCATCTCCTTCAACCTCTCCCACCACCCAGCCCCTATACAAGTTTTGTTTCAGCCTGGAACAATGGCACCCACCTGCATTTCCACTCCATGAAAGGCTGAGATAGTAGGATTACAGGTAGGAGGACAACTCCAGCAACTCAGCGAGACCCCTGGCAACTTAGCAAGAACTTGCTTGAAAATAAAAAGGACTGGGGGTATAGCTCAGAGGTAGAATGCCGCTGGGTTCAATCCTCAGTACAAAAAAAAATAAAGAAGTTTTGTCTTATTTTGAACAGGACAACAAACAACCATCAAACAAAACAACAAAAACACTCTCAGTTGGGACAATATTGTAAGAAGTCATAATGAAAGTGACAGGTGAATTTCAAAGTATAGAAAACCAGGAGTCACTGAAAATGAGCCCCAGAAAGACCCAAGGGAAATGGTGGCAGTGTCTGAACACAGAGCAGGGCCGCTCCCCTGAAAAAAAGTGTGGGGAGAAATAGCAAGGCCTTCAGAAGAATGGGAACAAATCTACCATTTGATCCAGCAATACCACTTCTGGGTATCTACCCAAAAGAAAGGAAACCAAACTACCAAACTAGTGCATGTGTATCTATGTTCATAGCTGCACAATTCACCATAGCCAAACTATGGAACCAGCCAAGATGTCCATCAGCAGATGAATGGATTTCAAAACTGTGGGATATGTACACAATGGAATTTTACTCAGCCATAAAAAAAAAACAATTACATCATTTTCAGGGAAATGGATGGAATTGGAGGACATTATGCTAGGCAAGATTAGTTAGTCACAAAAAATAAGTCAGATGCTTTCCCTAATATGTGAAAGCTAAGGAGAAATGGGTCATAGGAGGAACTCTAGATGAAAAAGGAAATCCTATACAGGAGCAAACAAGACAACCTAAATGAGGGGATGGGAGGGGGGAAGAAGGAAATTCTCTAAAGCACACGATGTACTTAGACATATCGAAGTCAACCACTAAGCCAAGCATGGGAAGGAGGGACGGGGAGGGAAGGGGTGGGGATTGGGTAGGGGTTAAATCAGTGATATGTGCATGTATTTTTACCCCATTGTGATGCATGAATACAATGCACCAATAAAAAAATAAGTAAAAAGAAAAAAAGAAAATAAATAGCTAGGCTTGCTTCTGCCACTGGCTAGGGGCATGGCCTTGGCTGGCTTTAGCTTCCCCAGCCACAAGGCAGGCATGAGATATTAGTGCAAAACAGCCAGCAAGGGCCTGACTTACGCCAGGTCTTCAAATATCAGCTTTCTTCCCACTCTAGATGGACTTTACTGCATCTGAAGCACATATTGATTTATTTCTACTACAGTTCTAATTATTTCTGGATGTTTGCAGGGGAAAATGATAATTACATTTTGTACACTGTTTATAGAGGGAAAAGAGAGCTCTCTCGGCAGGCAGCTCAGCACATGTCGGTTTTTGATGGGGCTAGTTACAGGCCTCTGTACAAATAGGTCTTCATCACATTGGGTTCAGGTAATAAAAGTGGATTCAGACAAGAGTGTTCAGGATTAAGAAGTCCTGATAATAGTGGGTATGTCATCTCCTGGGAACCCATATAACTAAGTGGCTGATTCAAAGAACAAGCTGGATACTTGGGGAATGCTGATTAAAAACATTGGATTTTTAAAAATAGACTTTATTTTTAAAGCAGTTTTACATTCATAGCAATATTGAGCTGAAAGTACAGACAAACCATATGCCCACTGCCTCCACACGTCAACACCTTATACTAGACTGGGATATCTGTTATTACTGATGATCCCACACTGAAAGGTCATTATCCACCAAAGTCTACAGTTTACATTAGGGTCACTCTTAGGGATGTACATTCTGTAGACTTGACAAATATATAATGATGTGTACCCATGTGTGTGTGTGTGTGTGTGTGTGTGTGTGTGTGTGTGTGGTACTAGAGATTGAACAAGGGCATTCTAATGCCTCTGAGCTACACTCCCAGGTCTCCCACTTTTTTTTTTTTTTTTTTTTTGGTGGTACTGGGGATGGAACCCAGGGGCCTTCTACCTCTGGGATATACTCCCAGACATATTTTATATTTTTTTTGGAAACATGGTCTCTTAAGCCAGCTGAGGCTGCCTTCGAACCTGTGCGATACTCTTGTCTCAGCCTCCCAAGCGTGGGGATTACAAGTGTGGGCCACCACGCCCGGCCCCCACCATTTTTTCTGAGACAGAATCTTACTAAATTACTAAGCAGCTTGCTAAATTGCTGAGACTAATCTTGAAATTGTGATCCTCCCGTCTCAGCCCCCAAGGTACTGGAATTACAAGTATGTACAACCATGCCATGCCCAGCTATATATCCATCATTAGAATATCATACACAGGAGCTGGGCATGGTGGCGCAACAGTGTAATCCAAGGCTGACACTGACAGCCTCAGCTACTTAGTGAACTGAGGCCCTTTGCAACTCAGTGAGACCCAGTTTCAAAATAAAGAATAAAAAAAATAGGGCTGAGGGTTTAGCTCAGAGGTACAATGCCCCTGGGTTCCATCCCTAGTATGGAAAAAATAATAAAAATAAGTAATAAATAATATAATACAGAATAGTTTTACTGCCCTAGAAAGTCTCCATTCTCCACCTACTTAGTGAGGCCCTTTGAAACTTAGTGAGACTTTGTTTCAAAATAAAAATAGAAGCCTGGCATGGTGCAAACCTGTAATCCCAGCAGTTGGGAGGCTGAGACAGGAGGATTGCATAGGTTTGAAGCCAGCCCTAGCTACTTAGTGAGGTTCTCAGCAATTTAGTGAGACCCTGTTTCCAAATAAAATATAAAATAGGTCTGGAGGTATAGCCTGGAGGTAGAAAGCCCCTGGGTTTCATCCCAGTACCACAAAAAAATTAATTAATTAAAATAAAGAATAAAAATAGTGCTGGGGGTGTATCTCAGAAGCAGAATGCCCCCAGGTTCAATCCCCAGTACCCCAAAGAAATAGGGCTGGCTGGGGGTGGCCTGGAGGTAGAATGCCCTTGGGTTAAACCCCCAGTACCACAAAACAAACAAACAAACAAACAAACAAACAAACACACCTATTTAAGGCACCTCTTCTTCTTCCCATGACTTGGTATCACACTTCTTTTTAGTGCTGAAGAACATCCTGTCATCTGGCCAAAGTTTATTTATCCTCTCAACTCACCAAAGAACACCTTGATTGCTTCTGAATTCTGGCAATTACAAAAATAGCTGTTATAAATACCTGTGTGCAGCCGGGCGTGGTAGTGCACACTTGTAATCCCAGCATTTGGGAGGCTGAGACCAGAGGATAGCCTCAGCTACTTAGTGAGGCCCTCTGCAACTCAGTAAGACCCGGTTTTTTTTTGTTTTTTTGTTTTTTTTTTTTGGTGGTACTGGGGTTCCTGGAAGCCCTTCTACCTCCGGGCTACACTCCCAGACCTATTTTTACATTTTAATTTTTGGAAACAGGGTCTCCTAAGCCAGCACGCGCGGCTGGCTTCGAACCTGCGCGATCCTCCTGTCTCTGCCTCCCAAGCGCGGGGATTACAAGCGTGCGCCACCACGCCAGGCTAAGACCCGGTTTTAAAATAAAGAATAAAAAATAGGGCAGGGGTGTAGGTCGGAGCTCGAATGCCCCTGGGTTTCATCCCCAGACCCACAAAAATAAATAAATAAATAAATAAATAAATAAATAAATAATAAATACCTGTATGCAGGTTTTTGTGGAAAAACATAAGTTTTAACTCATTTGGGTAAATTCCAAGGATGACAATTGCTGAATCATATGGTTAAGACTATATTTGGTTTTGTAAATGACTGTCTTCCAAAGCCGGGCATGGTGGCACACGCTTGTAATTCCAACGATCCTCTGATCTCAGCCTCCCAAATGCTGCGATTACAAGCGTGCGCCACCATGCCCGGCTGCTCCACATTCTTGACAACATCTGGTGTTGTTAAGTGTCCTAGAATTTGGCAATTCCAATAGTGTGTAGTGTATTTCATTGTTGTAATTTGCATTTTTCTTTTTTTTTTTTTTCTTTTTCTTTTGCAGGTCTGGGGATGGAATCCAGGGGCATTTGACCTCCGAGCTACACCCCCTGCCCTATTTTTAATTCTTTATTTTGATACCGGGTCTCACTGTGTTGCAGAAGGCCTCACGAAGTAGCTGAGGCTGTCTGTGAACCGCAATCCTCCGGTCTCAGCCTCCCGAATGCTGGGATTACAAGGGTGCGCCACCACGCCCAGCTTGCATTTTTCTAATTACATCATTACATCATTGGCTGTGGAGAAGGTGTGTGTGTGTGTGTGTGTGTGTGTGTGTGTGTGTGTGTGTGTGTGTGTTGCTGAGGATTAAATCCAGTGGTGCTCTACCACTGAGCTACATCTTTGTTGTTTTTAATTTTTAAATTTTTGAGACACAAGGATTGTAGACTCAGCCACTTAGTAATACCCTCAGCAACTTAGCGAGATCCTATTTCAAAATAAAAAAAGTAAAAAGCGTCGGGCGTGGTGGCGCACGCTTGTAATCCCCGCGCTTGGGAGGCAGAGACAGGAGGATCACGCAGGTTTGAAGTCAGCCGCTCGTGCTGGCTTAGGAGACCCTGTTTCCAATTTTTTTTTAAAAAATGTAAAAATAGGTCTGGGAGTGTAGCGCAAAGGTAGAAGGGCTTCCAGGAACCCCAGTACCACCAAAAAATAAAAATAAAAATAAAAATGGGCACGGGGGGGGGGGGTTGTGTACCATAGAGGTAGAATGCCTCTAGGTCCAATCCCCAGTACCCTTCCCCAAACTGTTTTGAGAGACTTTCTTTCTTTCTTTCCTTCCTTCTTCTTTCTTTCTTCTCCCTTTTGTGGAATGAGGAATATAACAGAGGGTTATTCTACCTCTGAGCTATACCCCCAGCCCTATTTTTTTTTTTTTTTTTTTTGTAGTACTGGGGATGGAACCCAGGGGCATTTACCTCCAAGCTACACCTCCAGCCCTATTTTTTAATCTTTATTTTGAAACAGGGTCTCACTGAGTTGTAAATGGCCTCACTAAGTAGCTGAGGCTGTCTGTGAACTGCCATCCTCCATCCTCCTGTCTCAGCCTCCCAAATGCTGGGATTACAAGTGTGCGCCACCATGTCCAGCTCCAAGCCCTATTTTTCATACTTTATTTTGAAACAGGGTCTCACTAAGTTGTGGAGGGCCTCACTAAGTAGCTGAGGATGGCCATGAACCCACGATCCTTCTGTCTCAGCCTCCCAAATACTGGAATTACAAGCATGCGTCACCACACTTGGCTGACAGAAAAAATTTCTAAGTCTCCCAGACTGTTCTGAAACTTGTGATCCTCCTGCCTAAGCCTCCTGAATAGCTGGGATTACAAGCATGTGCACTAGGCCTGACTGGTGTGAAGAATTTTAATATAATTATTTGTCAAGTGTTTATCATCTTTCAGAAGGTGTCCGTTCAAGTCTCTTGCCCTTTTTATTGGATTTTTCATTTTCTTATTGTTAAATTTTAGGAGTCCTTTATATAATTTGGATAATAGTCCTTTATTAGATAAATCTTTAGTAAAGCTAGGTGTGGTGGTGCACACTTGTAATCCATTATTTAGGAGGCTGAGACAGGAGGATCACAGGTTTAAAGCTAGCTTCAGCAATTAAGTGAGGCTCTCAGAAACCTAGTGAGAGCCTGTTTCCAAATAAGATACAAAAATTGGGCTGGGGATTTAGCCTGGAGGTAGAAAAAAAAAACAACAAGATATATCTTTTGTAAACATTTTCTCCTAGTCTCTGTCTTCTCCTCCTCCTCCTTTTCTGTGGTTTTGGGGATGGAACCCAGGGGCATTCGACTTCCAAGCTACACCCCCTGTCCTATTTTTTATTCTTTTTTTTTTAAACAGGGTCTCACTAAATTATGGAGTGCCTCACTAAGTAGCTGGGGCTGTCCACGAACCATGATCCTCTGGTCTCAGTCTCCCAAATGCTGGGATTACAAGCGTGTGCCACCACAACCAACTCTTCTTCTTTTTATTCTTTTTTCTTTCTTCTCTTTTTCCTTTCTTTTTTCTTTTTTTTTTTCAGAATTGGGAATTGAACCTAGGGATATTCCACCTCTGAGCTACACCCCAGCCCTATTTTTTAGTCTTTATTTTGAAACAAGCTTTCACTAAATTGCAGAGGGCCTCACTAAATAGCTGAGGCTAGCCACAAACCCAGATCCTCCTGTCTCAGACTCCAAAGTACTGGGATTACAAGTGTGCATCACCATACCCAGCTTATGTTTTCTATTAGAATTATTTTATTTTATTTTTCAGTACTAGAGATGGAACCCAGGGGCATTTTACCTTCGAGCTACACTGTCAGCTTATTTTTCTTTCTTTTTTTCTTTTTCCTTTTTTTTCTTTTTTCTTTCTTTCTTTTTTTTTTTTTTTTTTTTTTTTTTGTTTGTGGTACTAGGTTTCCTGGAAACCCTTCTACCTCCGGGCTACAGTTCCACACCTATTTTTTATATATTTTTTTTTATTTGGAAACAGAGTCTCTTAAGCCAGCGAGGCTGGCTCTGAACCAGAGCGATCCTCCTGTCTCCGCCTCCCAAGCGCGGGGATTACAAGCGTGTGTCACCACGCCCGGCCTTCATTATTTTGAAACAGGGTCTCATGAAGTTTCAGAGGGCCTCACTAAGTAGCTGAGGCTGATCACGAACCTGCAATTCTCCTGTCTCAGCTTCCCAAATGCTGGGATTACAAGTGTGTGCCACCAAGCCTGGCCTTCTATTAGAATTATTCTAAGTAATTTGACAATAATAATAATAATAAACATGACTATGTAGGAGTTCAAAAGCTTCAGTTGTCACCACACACACACACACACACACACACACACACACACACACACACACACATACACACACACACACACACTCCATTCTACAATCATCCAATAGGCAAGCTCTTTACCGCCAACTTCTGATTTCTGGAGGGGACCCTGTGCATTTTCTGAAGTCTCTTAAGCCTAGACTGCCCTCTACTGGTTACCTCTTGAAAGCCAGGCAGCTGATGGTCTCAGACACTCAAATCTTTGGAATTACACCTCTATGACTCTTCATTTTCTTTCTTTCTTTTGTTCTTCCTTCCTTCCCTCATTTTCTTCCTTCCTTTATTTCTTTTTCTTTATCTCCTCCTTATTTGTTCTTTTTTTTCTGGTGCTGGTGGTACTGGGGATTGAACCCAGGGTTTTTTGTTTGTTTGTTTCTCCCCCAGCCCTATTTTATTTTTTATTTGGAAACAGGTTCTCATTAAGTTGCTGAGGCTAGCTTTGAATTTTTGATCCACCTGTCTCAGCCTCCCGAGTACTAGAGTTACAGACATGTACCACCACGCCCAGCTCCCCCAGCCCTTTTTACTTTCTATTTTGAAATAGAGTCTCGCTAAGTTACCATGTGCTAGCCTGAAACCTGTGCTGTTATTTCAGGCTCCCAAGTACTAGAATCACAGGTGTGCATCGCTGCACCTAGCTAAATGTAACCTCTGATCGCCTGTCATATCCCTACTGAGTTATCCTCTAAAAGGTAGAGTAATTACTATTTTTAGTACCAACTTGATTTTTTAGAAGTGTGTCTGAGACGTGTGTGTGTGTGTGTGTGTGTGTGTGTGTGTGTGTGTGTGTTAAACCCAGGGGCATTCTAAATGTACTTTTTTAGGCTGGGCATGGTGGCGTACACTTGTAATCCCAGCATTCAGGAGGCTGAGACTGGAGGATCGCACAGGTTCAAAGCCAGCCTCAGCTACTTAATAAGGTCCTTTGCAACTCAGTGAGACCCAGTTTCAAAAATAAAGAATAAAAAAATAGGGCTGAGGATGTGGCTCAGAGGTAGAATTGTCCCTGGGTTCAACTCCTAGTACTGCAAAATAAATAAATAAATAAATAAATACGCTTTTTTTTTATTCTTGTGGTGGGTGCTAATGATTGAACCCAGAGATATTCTACCTCTGAGTTACACTCCCAGCCTTATTTATTTATTTATTTATTTATTTATTTATTTACAGTACTGGGAATTGACCCAGGGGTATGCTACCTCTGAGCTATACCCCCAACCCTTTTTTTTTTTTTTTTCCAGCATTGGGAATGGAACCCAGGGGCATTCTACCTCCGAGCTATACCCTCAGTCCTAATTTTTATTCTTTTTTTTTTTTTTTTTTTTTTTGTGGTGGTACTGGGGTTCCTGGAAGCCCTTCTACCTCCGGACTACACTCCCAGACCTATTTTTACATTTTTATTTGGAAACAGGGTCTCCTAAGCCAGCGCGTGCGGCTGGCTTCGAACCTGTGCGATCCTCCTGTCTCTGCCTCCCAAGCGCGGGATTACAAGCGTGCGCCACCACGCCCGGCTCTAATTTTTATTCTTTATTTTGAATCAGTCTCACTGAGTTGCAAAAGCCCTCACTAAGTACCTGAGGCTGGCTGAAAACCTGGATCCGCCTGTCTCAGCCTCCCAAATGCTGGGCCCAACCCTACTTTTTATTCTTTATTTTGAAACAGGGACTCATTAAGTTGTGGAGGGCCTCACTAAATAACTGATGCTGGACATGAACCTGTGATCCTCCTATCTCAGCCTCCCAAATGCTGGGATTACAAATGTGTGCCACCACTCGTTTTATTTATCTATTTATTTTTTGGAAACAGAGTCTCCCTAAATTGCTAACAGCCTCACTAAATTGCTGAGGCTGGGATTACAAGTGTACCACACCCAACTAAAATATACTTTGATTGTTCTCATTTAAAAATACATATATTTTAGCCAGGCGTGGTGGCATACATTTGTAATCTCTGCACATGGGAGGCTGAGACAGGAGGATCACACAGGTTCAAAGCCAGCCTCAGTTACTTAGTGAGGTTTTCAGCAAATTAGTGAGACCCTGTTCCCAAATAAAATATTAAAAAATATAGGTCTGGGAGTATAGCCCAGAAGTAGAAAGCCTCTGGGTTCCACCCTCAGTACCACCAAAAAATAATAATAATAAAAAATATATATTTATATGTGTTTATATATAAATATATATTTGTGTGTGTGTGTGTGTGTGTGTGTGTGTGTGTGTGTTACTGGTGATTGAACCCAGGGGCATTCTACCTCTGAGCTACACCCTAGGGCCCTATTTTATTTATTTATTTATTTATTTATTTATTTATTTATTTTTGCAGTACCAAGGATAGAACACTGGGCATTCTACCTCTGAGTTACACCCCCAGTGCTATTTTTTTATTCTTTATTTTGAAGCAGGTTTAACTTAGTTGCAAAAGGCCTCACTAAGTAGCTGAGGCTATCTTCAAACTTGATCCTCCTGTCTCAACCTCCCAAATGCTGGGATTACAAGCATGTGCCACCATGCCCAGCATTATTTTTTATTTTGAAACAGTCTAAGTTGTGGAGGGTCTCAATGAGTTGCTGAGGCTGGCCTCAAACTAGCGATCCTCCTGTCTCATTTTCCCAAGTACTAGGATTGCAAGTGTGAGCCACCACACCTGGCTTATTTCAATTATTCTATACAGCCGCAACTACTTAGTAAGGCCCTTTGCAACTCAGTGAGACCCTGCTTCAAAATAAAGAATAAAAACAGGGCATGGTGGTGCACGCCTGTAATCTCAGCATTTGGGAGGCTGAAATTAGAGGATCACAGTTTGCGGACAGCCTCAGCTACTTAGTGAGGCCCTCTGCAACTTAGACTCTGTTTCAAAATAAAGAATAAAAAATAGGGCAGGGGGTGTAGCTTGGCTTCCATCCTCAGATGCATGCACACACACACACACACACACACACACACACACACACACACACACAAACAACAATATCCGGGCGTGATGGCGCACACTTGTAATCCCTGCGCTTGGGAGGCAGAGACAGGAGGATCGCACAGGTTAAAGCCAGCCGCATGTGCTGGCTTAGGAGACCCTGTTTCCAAATAAAAATGTAAAAATAGGTCTGGGAGTGTAGCCCGGAGGTAGAAGGGCTTCCAGGAACCCCAGTACTACCAAAAAAAAAACAAACAAAAAAAAAAAAAACACAACAACAACAACAATTCAAAAAAATAAAGAAATAAAAAAAATACGGCTGGAGTGTAGCTTGGAAGTAGAATGCCCCTGAATTCTGAATTCCATCCCCAGTACCGCGGAAAAAAAAATTTTTTTAGCTCAGAATGTAGCTGAGTTTTCCCCCAAATGCAGTCAGTGCGTCTAAAACCACAGAAATCTATGTCAAACGTTGCTCGTGCCTCATCCTTCCCCTTCCTTGGTTAGAGAATGTGATGACTCTGACAATACATACATGCTCATAAAGCTGGGCTCACCGCCTGCGCCTTTCAGGAAATTACTGGCTTCCTGCCCTGTGTATACATTTGCAAAATGAACCTGCAGAGTTAAGCATTTTTAATTTTTAGAGCCTCAAGTGCCTTAGAGACACTAGTTTCTAGACCATACTGTAATAAACAGGGCTATAATGCGATCTCTCCCATGTCAAAGAAAAGACTATTTCCCTGGAAAAGGTAATTTTTTTCTTTTCTTTTACAACTTAAACATCTTTACTTAGGAACCATTATCATTCTTTTCGTCACCATCACCTTCACCATGGTATCCATGTAGCAGAGGGAGAAAAATCAAAACCAACCCCAGTGTTAGTTAGAACTACTAAAGTTTAGGATAGTATTTTACAATTAATCATGAAGATAAAGCTATTGGGGGAATGAGTTGGATGGCCCGGAGCCAGTAAAGAAAGACCTAAACTGCTCCATAAGAAATGAATGAGCTGGGCGTGGAGGTGCAGACTGCCTTGATCTCAGTGTTTGGGAGGAGGATTCGCAGCCAGCCTCAGCTACTGAGTGAGGCCTTCTGCAACTTAGTGAGACCCTGTTTCAGAATAAAATAGGGCTGGACATGTAGCTCAGAGGTAGAATGCCCTGGGTTCCATTCCTAACAGTACCAAAAAAAAAAAAAAAAAAGAATAGAAAGATGGAAAAAAGTGAATGAAGTCAGACGTGGGGATGCACTTCTTTAATCCTAGTACCAGGAGGATTGCAGGTTCCATCCTCGGCAACTTAGCAAGATGCTTCTTCAAAATAAAAAGGGTGAGCCGGGCGTGGTGGTGCACGCTTGTAATCCCCGCGCTTGGGAGGCGGAGACAGGAGGATCGCGCTGGTTCGGAGCCAGCCTCGCTGACTTAAGAGACCCTGTTTCCAAATAAAAAATATAAAGTAGGTCTGGGAGTGTAGCCCGGAGATAGAAGGGCTTCCAGGAACCCCAGTACCACAATAAATAAATAAATAAATAAATAAATAAATAAATAAATAGTGTGGAGGTATAGCTCAGAGGTAGAATGGTCCTGGGTTCAACCCCCAGTACAAAAAAGAAAATAAGCAAATAAAAGAAAGGAATGAGAATTTGAGGAATTAAAATAAAGATGAGTAAAGTGCTGGGCACATGCTTGTAATCCCAATACTTGAGATCAGAGGATCTGGATTCACAGCCAGCCTCAACTACTTTGTAAGGTTCGCCACAACTTAGACCCTGTTTCAAAATAAAGAATAAAAAATTGGGCTGGGGGTATAGCTCAGAGGTAGAATGCCCCTGAGTTCAATCCCTAACCCACACAAAAAGAAAAGAAAAGAAAAGAAACAAAACAAAAAAAAAAGATTAGTAAAGCAAGGTCCTCTGGGGCTATAATCAGGCCCAATTTCTCCATCAAGCCAGGAACTGCAAGGCCTCCTGAAGGTGGGGCCTTTCTCTAAATATGCACTAAGGCACAATATGGGCCAGCAGGTACCCTGAGAGGGACCCAGCCCAATGTCTGGAGTCCACAGCCTGAATGGAAGAGATACAGGATAATTCCTCCATAAGAGTGAACAGACCAGGGATTTTTTTTTTGGGGGGGGGGTACTGGGTGTGGAACCCAGGGGCTTTTCCACCTCTGGGCTATACTCCCAGACCTATTTTATACTTTATTTGGAAACAGGGTCACTAAGTTGCTGAGAGCCTCACTAAGTAGCTGAGGCTGGCTTCAAACCTGTGCGATCCTCTTGTCTCAGCCTCACAAGAGCTGGGATTACAAGCCTGAGCCAGCACACCCAGCTCAGACCAGAGATTTTAAAGTTCAGAAATATTAAAATCCAGTTTGGGTTAGTCGACCCTGGAATGTCATCCCTTCAATGACTTTCTTCTTTCCCTTTTTTCTTTTCTTTTTGTTACTGAGGATGGAACCCAGAGGCAAATATTTTATCTCCAAGTTATACCCTCAACTCGATTTTCTTTTCTTTTCTTTCTTTATTATTTATTTACTTTTTTGTCATAATGAGTACTGAACCCAAGAGCATTCTGCCTCTGAGCCAGGCCCCCAGCCCTATTTCTTTTATTCTTTATTTTGAAACACGGTCTTACTAAATTGCAGAGGCCACACTAAGTAGCCAAGGCTGTCTGCGAACCGTAATCCTCCTGTCTCAGTCTCCCAGCTACTGGGTTTACACGTGTGAGCCACCATGCCTGGATCTTATTTCTTATTTTGAAACAAGGTCTCATTAAGTTGCAGAGGGCATCACCAAGTTACTGAGGCTGGTCTCAAACCTGTGATCCTCCTGTCCTGTCTCAGCCTCCCAAATAGTGGGATTAAAGCGTGTGCCATCATGCCTGGCTTCTTCTTTCAATTGTACCTGCTTGCACACTGTGTAGATGAGTGGTGCTTCAGAGAAAGATAAGGAAGCCTTTGCTGAGAAGATCTAGGGAACAGCCCAGCTACAGTGTCGATGGAAGCAAGACCTCAGAGACAGAGGACATCAAGAAGAAGCTAGGCCCTGGAGTAACCCCTGAGAAACTGGGATTGGTTTTTAGAATTAATATTGAGTGTGTGCGTGCATGTGTGTGTGTGTGTGTGTGTGTGTGTGTGTGTTAGTGGGGACTGAACCCAGGGAGGATATTATATCTCTGAACTACACTCCCAATCCTATTTTTATTTTTTGTTTTGAAACAGAGTCTCTGTAGGTTGCTGAGCGTCTCACTAAGCTGAAACTATCCTTTCTGGAACCTGTGATCCTCCTGTCTCAGCCTCCCAAGTATTGGGATTACAGGTGTGTGCCACCATGCCTAGCTATGTGATTTGAGTTTTAAGGGACTCAGGGCACACACTTGTAATCCCAGCACTTGGGAAGCTGAGAAAGGAGAATCATAGGTTCATGGCCAGTCTCTGCAACACAAAATCCTCTGCAAATTAGTGAGACCCTGTTTTAAAATAAACAATAAGCCAGGCATGGTGGTGCACGCTTGTAGTCCCAGCATTTGGGAGGCTGAGAATCTAGGTTCAAGGACAGCCTCAGCTACTTAATGAGGCCTTCCACAACTTAGTGAGACCCTGTTCAAAATAAAAAATAGGGCTGGGGGTAGTTCAGAGGTAGAATGCCCCTGGGTTCCATCCCCAATACCTGAAAAAGAAATTTTTTTAAAAATAAAATAGAGTTGGGAGTGTGGCTCAGAGGTAGAATACCCTTGGGTTCCATCCCCGGTACAATGAATGAATGAATGAATGAATGAATGAATAAATAAATAAATAAATAAATAAATAAATAAATAAATAAAAATAAGCTGGACATGGTGGCATACGCCTGTAATCCCAGTAGTTGGGAAGCTGAGACAAGAGGATCACAGGTTCAAGGCCCACCTTAGCAAGTAGTGAGACTCTTATTAACCTTGTGAGACTCTGTTTCAAAATAAAAATAAAAGCCGGGCGTGGTGGCGCACGCTTGTAATCCCCGCGCTTGGGAGGCTGAGACAGGAGGATTGCACAGGTTCAAAGCCAGACTCAGCTACTTAGTGAGGCTCTCAGCAACTTAGTGAGGCCCTGTTTCCAAATAAAATATAAATTAATAGGTCTGGGAGTATAGCTCGGAAGTAGAAAGCCTCTGGGTTCCACCCCCAGCACCACCAAAATAAATAAATAAATAAATAAATAAATAAATAAATAAAAATAAAAATAAAGCTGGGCGTGGTGGTGCATGCTTGCAATCCCAGCATTTGGGAGGCTGTGACAGGGGGATCACAGTTTGCTGACACCCTCAGCTACTTAGTGAGGCCTCTGCAACTCAGTGAGACCCTGTTTCAAAATAAAGAATAAAAAATAGAGCAGAGGGTGTAGCTCGGAGGTCCAATGCCTCTGGGTTCCATCCCCAGACTCCCCCTAAAATAAAAACAAAATAAAAATAAAATCGGGTATGGGGTGTAGCTTTAAGGTAAAATGTCCCTGGGTTCAATCTCCAGTATCACAAATAAATAAAGGACATCTATGATACAGACATAAATATTATACATATATAAATATCACTTAAAATCATTAAGGAAGTTAGGTCTGAGAAGTTAACTAATCTGCTCAGGGGGAAAAAAAATAGCACATCTGTCACTGGAATGTGGCTTCTGGGACTTCTGCTTTCTGCCATGAGGGAGTAACCAGAACTGCATTTGCTAGATTGGCTCAAAAATTTTAGAAACTGGAAATATTATCTGAAACAACAGGGCAGGCATTGTCCTCGCTCAGGACGAGTGATCCCTGACAGGCGATGAGCGATGAGCCTGGAGGTGGCCCCAGCCTGGACAGGGTCAGGCCGCACAGAAAGAGGAAGCCCTGGGTGGAGCCCTGCGGGAATTTTGAGTTGAGGAGCCCAACTGAGAATTGCAGAGAACTAAGGTGGCTAGAATTGACAGAGCAGAGCTCTGAGGAGAGGGAGAGAAAGGAGGAGGGGGAGGGGAGAGGAAGAAGGTCTCCAAAGATTTGAGGAGGGTTCTTACATCGCCAGCTGAGTTCTGATTAGTGTATGCTTGTGAGGAAAATACTAAGGCTGCAGAAAGAACCACCAAAAAAGTAAGGTTTAATATATGTATTCATTTTCTTTCTTTCTTTTTTTTTTTTTTCTTTTCTTTTTTTGAACTGAAGACGGGACCCAGGGGCATTTTACCTCCAAGTACACCCCAAGCCCAATTTTTTATTCTTTATTTTGAAACAGGATCTTACTAAGTTGCAAAGGGCCTAAATAGTAGCTGAGGCTGTCGGTGCACCGCCATCCTCCCGTCTCAGCCTCCCAAATGCTGGGATTACAAGCGTGCGCCATCACGCCCGGCTTGATGTATTTCATTTCTAGAAATCTGATGTCTGTCCCCAGTGAGAAGTGCGGTCTCATATTGAGGGATCTCTGTAAGTTGTGTTGCACAAGACCAAAGCCCGATTCCAACTAGCTTCAGGAGTAGCTTGTAGAATTGAGAACGCAAGCGCAAAGTCAGGTGCGGTGGCGCTTGCCTCAAATCTCAGCACTTGGGAGGCTGAGACAAGAGGATCACAGGTTCAAGGACATCCTCAGTAAGCAGTGAGACTCTCACCAACTTAGTGAGACCCTGTTTCAAAATAAAAATAAAATAGGGCTGGGAGTATAACTCAGAGGTAGAGTACCCTAATCCTCAGCAAAACACACACACACACACACACACACACACACACACACCTGAGAATGTGATGGATATTAGCATCCTCTTGCAGTTGTGTCAAAATACTACAAATGTAGTGATTTAAAACAAATCCGCCGGGCGCAGTGGCGCACACTTGTAATCTCAGCATTTGGGTGGCTGAGATAGGAGGATCGTGCTAGTTCGAAGAACCACCGCTACTTAGTGAGGACCTTTGCAACTCAATGAAAGCCTGTAAAGAACAAAAACTAGGGCTGGGGGTGTCACTCGGAGGTAGAATGCCCCTGGGTTCCATCCCCAGTACCACACAAAAAAAATTAAAGAAACAACTCAAATCAATCTCTCTCTCTCTCTCTCTCTCTCTCTCCCGCTCCCTCCCTCCCTCCCTCCCTCTCTCCTAGAGACAATCCAGGGGCATTCTACCTCTAGCTCAATTTTATTTATTTAAAAAAATTTTTTGGCAGTTCTGGGGGCATTTGACCTCTGAGCTACACCCCCTGCCCTATTTTTTATTCTTTATTTTGAAACAGGGTCTCACTAAATTGCAGAGGGCCTCACTAAGTAGCTGAGTCTGTCCGCAAACCCGCAATCTTCTGGTCTCAGCCTCCTGAATGCTGGGATTACAAGCGTGCGCCACCACGCCCGGCCTATTTTTTAAATTTTGAAACAATCTCACTAAGTTGCAGAGGGCCTTGCTGAGTTGCTGAGGGTAGTCTTGAACCTGTGATCTTCCTGTCTCAGTGAGGAGATAGAAAGGAAATAGGCAGATAGGGAAAAGGCCTTGGTAGAAAAAAGCTAATTTCCTGAGTTTCCTGAGGGGCAACAAATGCCTAAAATTCCAAAGGCTCAGGAGATAAGAAGGCCAGAGCTTCACAAAGCCATCCTGAGTTTCCTAATCAACAAACCCACCGAGCAAGTCTGGCATTCCTAAAAGGAGACCCTTCAAAGGACTTGCAAATGTCCTATGCAAATTCTCCTTGGAGTCACCCTAACCACAAACGGACTTGCTAGTGGTCAGGCATTGGCCAGTCAGATGGCAAAAGTGGGGACTTCCTGCTCGGGACCCCCTCCCCTTTTGGGGAGCTTCGCGCTCTCGCGCTCTCGCGCTCTCGCGCTCTCGCGCTCTCGCGCTCTCGCGCTCTCGCGCTCTCGCGCTCTCGCGCTCTCGCGCTCTCGCGCTCTCGCGCTCTCGCGCTCTCGCGCTCTCGCGCTCACTCATAGAGAAGGTAGAGTGCATCTGAAGGCACGTGGCTCGGGTGACTCTCAAGTAGTGACCTGAAGGCCTCTGCTGGACATCATGGCTGACCAGGCCCCTAGGGGTGACCTGTACCTCTTTTCTGGCAGATCGCGTGGACTCTGGGAGAAGGTAGTTTGTAATTGACGGCACTTGGGCGCTACTGGACAACAGAGACCCGACAGCCCTTAGAGGTGTTGGGGGCCACTTTTCTCTATTCCCTTCTGGCAGACCACGCAGAAGGCAATTCGGCTTGGGCTACTCTCAAGTATTGTCCTGAAGGCAGCTGCTGGACCCAGTTTGGGGGTTCCAGCCCCTTTGGGGGTGTTCAGCCACCCTTGCCCCATTCCCTGCTGCTTCCAATAAACCTTTTACTCCCCTTCCTGAGGTCTGCGGGTGTCATTCTTCGCTCTCCGTAGACAAGAACTCGCCGGGGTTTTCTCGCAAGAAACCCCTGTTTCATCAGCCTCCTAAGTACTAGGATTACAGGTGTGCTCCACCACACCCAACAACAACTCAAATTGTTTTAGAGGTCAGAAGTAAAAAAAAAAAAAAAAAAAAAAAAAAAAAGAAGCCAGGTGTGGTGGCGCACACCTGTAATCCCAGTACGCGGAAGGCTGAGTCAGGAGGATCACAGGTTCAAGGACAGCCTCAGCAAATAGTGAGATGCTCACCAACCCAGGGAGACCCTGTTTCAAAATAAGTAAATAAACAAACAAAAGAGGTCTAGAGTTATAGCTTAGAGGTAGAATGCCCCTAGGTTAAATTCCCAGTACCACCAAAAAATGAAAGACAAAAATAAAAGTAAAAAAGGAGCTTCACTGAAATTCAGAAGCTGCGCTTGTGTGGGCAGAGCTGCGCTCCTGAGGCTCGCAGGAGAATGCTTCCTGGCCTTTTCCTGCCCTGCAGGCTGGCGGCGCTGCTTGGCTGGGGCCCGCTGTGTCTTCGAGGCTGGTGATGCCGGGCCTGTCTTTCTCACTTAGCCTTCTTGCTGGTCTCCTCCTCTGCCTGGCTCATCTGCTTACAGGGACCCTGGTGATGATCCTAGCTGGGCTCATCTATAACCCAGAATAATCTTCTCACCTCAATCCACTGATTAGCAAAGCGAATTCCCTTTTGCCATGTGAGGTTAGGTATTCGCAGATTTCAGAGATGAGGACGCAGACTTTTTGAGGGGGAATGCTGGGATAGGAAATGTGCCGCTGCGGCGCCATCTGTAATAACAACAGGAAACTAGTCTGCTTCAGAGGGCGGCTCTAGGCAACTCTGCTGGAGAATGAGCTCTGCATCCTCAAGATGCTTTTAGAAGGCTGCACTCACAAGCACTCCCGCGCCCTTTCTCAAAGCACGCAAGCATCGGGCCTGTTTATCCTAGAATTTTATTATTACCAGAAAACAGTTCCTGCAAAGGATGTGTACAGAATTCTCCTGCTATTTTCGTCCCTTTATAATTCATGAGAAAATGAATTAATGAGCCAGCTGATACAAAAGCAATTACCCATTAGATGTGCTAGCAGAGGACACTTTCGCATTTGCATTTAATTTGGGCCTTATTTAAATACCCAAAGCTTCTGTATAGTGTCACAACATTCATGGTTTTAAAAGTCAGTGTGAAGCCGGGCGTGGTGGTGCAGGCTTGTAATCCCCGGGTTTGGGAGGCGGACACAGGAGGATCGCGCAGGTTCGAAGCCAGCCGCGCTGGTTTAAGAGACCCTGTTTCCAAATAAAAAAGAATAAAATAGGTCTGGGAGTGTAGCCCGGAGGTAGAAGGGTTTCCAGGAACCCCAGTACCCCCCCCCCACAAACACACACACATCAGTGTGTGCGTGTGTGTGTGTGTGTGTGTGTGTGTGTGACTGGAGATTGAACCCAGGGGCATTCTACCTCCAAGCTACACCCACAGTCCTATTTTATTTTTATTTTGAAACAAGGTCTAGCTAGTTTTTTTTTTTTTTTTTTTTTTTTTTTGCTGAGGCTGTCCTTGAACCTTCAGTTCTCCAGTTTCCGCCTCCCAAGTACTGGGATTGTAAGTAAGCATGTGCCACCACGTCTGACATTTTTTAAATTTTAAAACAGAATCTTGAGCTGGGCGTGGTGGCACACACTTGTAATCCCAGCATTTAGGAGGCTGAGATGGGAGGATCTTGGTTTGCAGACAGCCTCAGCTACTTAATGAGTAGCCCTTTGCAACTCAGCGAGACCCTGTTTCAAATAAAGAGTTAAAAATAGGGCTGGAGCTGGGTGTTGTGGTGCGCACGCTTGTAATCCCAGCATTCGGGAGGCTGAGACAGGAGGAGAGCGGTTCGCAGACAGCCTCAGCTACTTAGTGAGACCCTCTGCAACTCAGTGAGACCCGGTTTCAAAATAAAGAATAAAAAATAGGGCAGGGGGTGTAGCTCGGAGGTCAAATGCCTCTGGGTTTCATCCCCAGACCGCAAAAAAAAAAAAAAAAAAAAAAAAGAGAAAAAAAAAAAATAGGGCTGGAGGTATAGCTCGGAGGTAGAATGCCCCTGGGTTCCACTCCCAGTACTACAAAAACAAACAAACAAACAAAATAAAACAGAATCTCACTAAGTAACTAGGGGCTCTCTAAATTGCTGAGGCTGGCCCGCCTCTAATCTGAGATCCCCATTTCAACCTTCCAGGTACTAGAACAAAAGCTGTATGCCACTGTACCCAGCTCCAGATATGCTTTCAAAATGAAGATAGACATGTTCGGACTTTCATTTTTAGAAATTGCAAGGCAAAGGAAATCGTGAAAATAGCAAGATCATGGAAGTGACTGAAAAATATGGATATAGAATATACTAGTAAATAATTCAAGACATTTTCTGAACTATAAAGCAGAAGCAGAAAGAAACCTCAAGAGGTCATTTGGCCCAACCCTGCTTCTGAGAAGCCCCAGACGCAGTCATCCCAGATGACAAGGGTTGTGGGACCGGAAGGAGGTGAGGAAGTGTCAGCTACCTGAGGTTTCTGGGCATGGGGTGGTCGTGGAGAGCTTTTCCAAGTTCTGTCTGTGTCTTAGATCTCTACAACAGTTGAAACACTCAGTAGCAAGGTTTTCTAGGAGGTTTACATGGGGAGACCTGCTGGCACCTGGCTCGGCTGCCTTTGACTTTGAGAAAGGGCTGAGATTGGCCCTTGATCACGCCTCGGGGAAAGCTAATCTCCAGGACTCCCTCTGTTTGGCCAGGAGTCCTAAGATGGGAAACTGGGTAGCGCCTCCCTCACCATCAGCCCCTTGCCTCAGCATGTTCGATGTCCCACTTCCCCCCAGACCTGAAGTCTGAAGAGGGGAATGAAACCGAGACCTTTCCATCTGTCTGATGCCTGCTCAGTGGGTTCTTGCGTTCTTCATCAGAAAACTGAGGTGGAGGCACAGCTGTATCAGAAACATGACTCTTTACTGGAACTTCTTGCTCAAGCAGAAGGGAGACACAGCACTGACGTAGGGAGTCCTGGCTCTCAAGGCAAGGAAAGAGCTAGCTTTATTTATGCGATAGCTTGGTGAGGGCTGGGTTAGAGTTGGGGGATGTTAATCGGCTTTGGGTACATTTCAAAGGTCTGTTTTGGCCCCTGCTGGGCTAGCTCTTCAACTCTAGAGGAGGGGTAGTTAGCTGATCAGCCTGGCCCCAGACATGTATTATGATATTGGGGTTTGAATTGTGGAGGTTGGGGGGCTCTACCACTGAGCTCCTCACTAGCTCTGTTTTATTTATTTTTTATGATTTTTTTTGAGGTACTGGGGATGGAACCCAGGGACATTCTACCTTCAAACTATACCCCCTGCCCTACTTTTTATTCTTTATATTGAAACAGGGCCCCACTGAGTTGCAAAGGTCCTCACTAGGTGCTGAGGCTGTCCTCAAACTCGGATCCTCCTGTCTCAGCCTCCCAAATGCCAGGATTACAAGTGTGCACCATTAAGCCCAGCTTATTTTTTATATTTTTGTGGTACTAGAAAATGAACTCAGAGTCCTTAGGCCTCCAAGATACACCCTCAGCCCTTTTATTTTTTGCTTTGAAACAGGGTCTCACCAGGTTGCCGAGAATCTTGCTATGTTGCTGAGGTTGTCCTCAAACCTGTGATTCTCCTGTCTCAGCCTCCCAAGTACTAGGACTCCTGGTTTGTGCCACCATGCCTGGCTCTGGCACCAAATACTACATCTCTCATGTCTGTCTCACATCTTTTTTGTGTTTGTGTGTGGTACTGGGGGTGGAACCTAGAGGCTTTCTACCTCCAGGCTATACTCCCAGACCCATTTTATATTTTATTTGGAAACAGGATCTCGTTAAGTTGCTGAGAGCCTCACTAAGTAGCTGAGGCTGGCTTCAAACCTGTGCGATCCTCCTGTCTCAGCCTCCCAAGCGCGGGGATTACAAGCGTGCGCCACCACGCCCAGCTTTGTGTCACATCTTATACAAGTATTTCTGGCCAGTCTAAGCATTTAGTGACACCCTGTTTCAACATAAGGACTTAAAAAAAGGGGGGGGGGAGAAAGAAAGAGAGAGAGAGGAGAGAGAGAGAGAGAGAGAGAGAGGGAGGGAGGGAGAGAGGCGCCCATGCACACAGGAGGGAACACAAAACACAAATCATGGCAAGTAACAAGTTAAGGGTCCTGGCAATTTGCTGTTTTTGTGACCCCTGAACAGCTTCTTCTTTTATGCTGTTTGTCCTTGGAGAGTCATGACGAGGAGATCCTGACCTTAACGATACCCCTGGGCTTTTGAAGATGCTAAGCAGAGCTGGTGAGAGGGGAAGGGGAAGGCACACATCATGCTCTTCATAGTCCGGAGCCGGGAGTCAAGGTGAAAGAGCAGGGAAAACACAGCCCCAGCTCTGAAGAGGAAGAAGCCATGAGTCCCGGCCTCGAGCGCATCGCCCTTGTCCCTGAGGTGTCCTTCACTGTCTCCTATCCATGCCTCCTCCTCCTCTCCTCCTCCTCCTCTCCTCCTCCTCCTCTCTGGCCCCAACTCCTCAGGGATGAAAGGAGCTGTGGCAACCCTCTCCTTCAAGGCAAGGTCTTAGGGGCAGGAAAAAATAGCTCAATTACATTGTCCAGGAGCTGGTATTCTAACTAGTTCACCAGCCAGGTGTCTTGCAAAAAAGGGCAGTGACTGCTCGCTCTTGTTCTGGGCAGTGAGCCACGAAGCTTGCCAAGAGTGGTGTGTATGCCTGTAGTCCCAGTACTTGGGAGGCTGACAGCCTCAGCAACACAGCAAGAGTGGGGATGTAGCTTGGAGGTAGAACACTCCCAGGTCAATCCCAGTACTACAAAAACAAAACAAAACAAAACACTAGGCTCTCAGCTTGGAGATCAGAAGATAGGAAACAAAATTTAGAGTACTTAAATTCATCGTCTTAATATTTGTAAAATCAAGTTTGAATCACTAGTAAGTGGCAAATCCAAGATGCAAATGCAGTTCTGCCTGAGTTTTGGTATTTGAAAAAGCCATTCTTACCCGGGCAGGTGCTCACTTCTATAATCTCAATACTTGGGAGGCTGAGATAGTAGTATCACAGGTTCGAGGCCAGTCTCAGCAACTTAGCCCAACCCTGTTTCAAAATAAAAAATAAGGGCGTATTCA
This sequence comes from Muscardinus avellanarius, assembly GCF_963383645.1. Lineage (NCBI taxonomy): Eukaryota > Metazoa > Chordata > Mammalia > Rodentia > Gliridae > Muscardinus > Muscardinus avellanarius. Next base: position 40,305,133 of record NC_137798.1, on the reverse strand, counting down.
TTCGAGTCACCCCTCCATGCCACTCTGGTATGGGGCTGTATTTCTATTTTCTGTATCTCTATCTTTCTAATAAACTTCTTTAAATCTTCAAAAAAAAAAAATAAGCCAGACGTTGTGAGGCCCTTTGTAACTCAGTGAGACCCTGTTTCAAAATAAAGAAAAAAAAAATAGGTCTGGATGTAGCTCAGAGGTAGAGTGCCCTGGGTTCCATCCCCAGCACCGTAAATAAATAAATAAATAAATAAATAAATAAATAAATAAATAAATGTGACTGGGGATGCAACTTTGAGGTAGAATGCCAGAGTTCAGTTTTCAGTAGTGCACGGACACACACACACACACACACACACACACAGTAAAAGCCATTCTTTTAACTTGTCTGCTGAAGGTCAGCCTTGTTTTATATTTCCAGCTTTTTTTTTTTTTTTGTCAGTACTAAGGATTGAACCTATGAGCATTTTACCTCTGAGCTACGCCCCCAGTCCTATTTTTTATTCTTTTTTATTTTTATTTTTATTTTTTGCAGTGCTGAGTATGGAACCCAGGGGCTACACTCCTAGACTTCTTTTATATTTTATTTGGAAACAGGGTCTCACTAAGCTGCTGAGAGCTTCACTAAGTAGCTGAGGCTGCCTCCTGTCTCAGCCTCCCAAGTACTGGAATAACAAGCGTTCGCCACCACGCCCGACCTATTTTTTATTCTTTTTTTGTGTGTGTGTGGTACTGGGGTTCCTGGAAGCCCTTCTACCTCCGGGCTACACTCCCAGACCTATTTTTATATTTTTATTTGGAAACAGGGTCTCTTAAGCCAGCACGGCTGGCTTCGAACCTGCGCGATCCTCCTGTCTCTGCCTCCCAAGCGCAGGAATTACAAGCGAAGCCACCGCCCGGCTTATTCTTTATTTTGAAATAGGGTCTCCCTAAGCTGTGGAGGGCCTCACTAAGTACCTGAAGCTATATGTTTCCAGTGTTTTTACTCCATTTTATTGAAATTCAATTTAAACTTCTCATTGAGGGTTTTTTTTTCTTTTCTTTTCTTTCTTGCGGGTCTGGGGATAGAACCCAGGGACATTCGACCTCCGAGCCACAGCCCCTGCCCTATTTTTTGCCCCTGCCCTATTTTTTATTCTTTATTTTGAAACTGGGTCTCACTGAGTTGCAGAGGGCCTAAGTAGCTGAGGCTGTCCGCGAACCGCAATCCTCCAGGTCTCAGCCTCCTGAATGCTGGGATTACAAGCCTCCGCCACCACGCCCGGCTTCATTGAGGGTTTCTTAAGGACTCCTTACTGGGCTACTGCTACAGTGTGCTCTATTTCTGCCCTCAGAAAGATTTCAGTCCTTTGGGAAATCTGCTGGTCCTGGGCCCCTGCACTAGCCCTTCACCTGTGAACTTCTCTCTTTGTAAACGCACCCTCCTTGAACCAGCCTAATTTGAGTACCACCCGTTTCCTGGTAGAACCCTGAAGACAGGCCTGATCTGTAGCCTGTAGGGCTCAGGTGCCAGCTCAGCCACACACCTTCCACAGCGCAGAGGCCTTGCTGCCCAGTCTGGGGCTACATTTCCCAGAGTGCTGTGTGTCCGAACGGCCACGTGACCGAAGGTGGGCCGAGGCGATGTTCCTGCAGCCACGAGCTTCCCACTCGATCCTGGCGAGCTCTCTGCCCTTGCTGCAGCCGCTGAGGCTCTAGGGCTGGCGATCGGTATCACGTTGTGCCATGGATGCTTGGATCTCTTTTCAGAATAATGATTTTTTTAAATAAAACATTTTATTTTGGGGTAATTTCAGAGTTGCAGAAAAGTTGCAAGGATAGTACAGAAAGTCCCCACGTTCTCCTCACTCGGTTTCCATTTCCCCTAATGTTATCCTCTTAAATTGCTGTGGAGCATTTGCCAAAACTAAGAGGCTGATATTGGGACATTGTTCTTAACTAAACTCCAGACTTTATTCAGATGTCACTGTTTTTTTTTTTATTAATGCCCTTTTCCATTCCAGGACCTGATCCAAGACACTACATTATATTTGTCTTCCAGCCTACTCTGGTCTATGGCAGTGTCTCAGTCTACTTTTTTTTTTAATGAAATTTGGCTTTTTTTTTTTTTTTTTGTATTAGGGATAGAACCCAGGGGCATTCTACCTCTAAGCTACACCTCAGACTTATTTTTGTGTGTGTGTGGTACTGGGGATGAAACCCAGGGGCATTCTACCTCTGAGCTACACCCCCAGCCCTATTTTTTATTCTTTATTTTGAAACAGGGTCTCATAAGTTGCAGAGGGCCTCACTAAGTAACTGAGGCTGGCCACAAACTGTGATTCTCCTGTCTCAGCCTCCCAAGTACAGGGATTACAAGTGTGAGCCACCATTCCTAGCTACTAAATACATTTTTTTTCTTTCCTTACTGGGGATGAAACTCAGGAGCATTCTACCTTTGACCTATACCTCCATCCCTATCTTTCTCTCTCTTTCTTTCTTTCTTTCTTTCTTTCTTTCTTTCTTTCTTTCTTTCTTTCTTTCTTTTTCTTTCTTTCTTTCCAGTACTGGGAATGGAACCCAGGGGCATTCTACCCCCGACTGACACCCCCAGCCCTATTTTTTGGGGGGAGGTCTGGGGATGGAACCCAGGGGCATTCGACCTCCAAGCTATACCCCCTGCCCTATTTTTTACTCTTTATTTTGAAACAGGGTCTCACTATGTTGCAGAGGGCCTCACTAAGTTGCTAAGGCTGTCCTCGAACCGCGATCCTCTGGTCTCAACCTCCCAAATGCTGGGATTACAAGCGTGTGCCACCACGCCCAGCTCATTTTTTTTTCTTTATTTTGAAAGAGGGTCTCACTGAGTTTCAGAGGGCCTCACTAAGTAGCTGAGGCTGGCCAAGAACTGTGATCCTCCTGTCTCAGCCTCCCAAATACTAGAATTACAAGCATGTGCCACCATGCTTGGTTCTACTAAATACATTTTTTTTTTTTTTTGGTGGTACTGGGGTTCCTGGAAGCCCTTCTACCTCCGGGCTACACTCCCAGACCTATTTTTGCATTTTTTTTTTTTTAATTTGGAAACAGGGTCTCCTAAGCCAGCGTGCGGGGCTAGCTTCGAACCTGCGCGATCCTCCTGTCTCTGCCTCCCAAGCGCGGGGATTACAAGCGTGCGCCACCACGCCCGGCTAAATACATTTTTAATATGTAAAAATTACATCAGATACCAGGCATGGTGGCGCTCGCTTTTAGTTACAGTCCATGGGTGGCTGAGACAGGAGGATCACAGGTTTTAGGCCACCCTCAGCAACTTAGTGAAGGCTTCTGCAACTTAGTATGTCCCTGTTTCAAACTAAAAAAATTAAAATAAAATGGGGGTAGGAATGTAACTCAGATGTAGAACACACCCCTGGGTTAAATTCCAAGTACCCCCCAAAAAAATCAGATGGGGTTATACCATTGGGGCCTGGGGTATAGCTATCTATTAAAGCAACTTGTAGCTAGGTGTGGTGACACATGCCTGTAATCCCAGTACTTGGGAGGCTGAGACAGGAGAACCACAAGTTTGCAGATCAATGTATCCAGACTCTCAGAAATCCAGTGAGACTCTATTTCAAAATAAACAAAAAATAAAATAAAATAAGCCGGGCGTGGTGGCGCACGCTTGTAATCCCTGTGCTTGGGAGGCAGAGACAGGAGGATCGCGTTGGTTTTGAGCCAGCTTCGCTGGCTTAAGAGACCCTGTTTCCAAATAAAAATTTAAATAGGTCTGGGAGTGTAGCCCAGATGTAGAAGGGCTTCCAGGAATCCTAGTACCACCAAATAAATAAATAAATAAATAAATAATCAGTCTGGGGGTGGAGTGCTGAGGTAGAATGCCTCTGGGTTCAATCCCCAGTACCATGCACACACACAAAAAAAAGCAGCTTGTGTTACTTTAACTAATATGAGTCTGCACTAAATTTTTTTTTTTTTTTGGGTACTGGGGTTCCTGGAAGCCCTTCTACCTCCGGGCTACACTCCCAGACCTATTTTTACATTTTTATTTGGAAACAGGGCCTCCTAAGCCAGCGAGCGCACCTGGCTTCGAACCTGTGCGATCCTCCTGTCTCTGCCTCCCAAGCGCGGGGATTACAAGCGTGCGCCACCACGCCCAGCTGCACTAAATTTTTATATACAAATGCACATGCAAACACAAATACATATATATAAAAGCTAACAATGCAAGCCGGGCGTGGTGGTGCATGTTTGTAATCTCAACATTCAGGAGGCTGAGACAGGAGGATTGCAGTTCATGGACAGCCTCAGCTACTTAGCAAGGCCCGTCGCAACTCAGTGAGACCCGGTTTCAAGAAATACAAAAAGAAGATGGGCGTGGTGACGCACGCTGGTAATTGCAGCATTCGGGAGGCTGAGACCTGAGAATCGCAGTTTGCAGACAGTCTCAGCTACTTAGTGAGGCCCTCCGTAACTCAGTGAGACCCTGTTTCAAAATAAAGAATAAAAAATGGGCAGGGGGTGTAGCTCAGAGGTCAAATGCTTCTGGGTTCCATCTCCAGACCCCCCCCACACACACACACAATACAAAAAGACTAAAAAAATAGAATTGGGGGTGTCGCTTGGAGGTACAACATCCCTGGATTCCATCCCAAGTACCACACACACACACACACACACACACACACACACACACACACACACAAACACTAACAATGCAAAAGATAAATGTATGTTAATATAATTAAAACTGTTCTTTCTTTTTTTTTTTTTTTTTGCGGTACAAAGGATTTAACCCAGGGGCATTTTACCTCTGAGCTACACCCCCAGCCCAATTTTTTTTTTTTTTTTTTTTTTTTGCGGGTTTGGTGATGGAACACCTAGGGGCATTTAACCTCCGAGCTACACCCCCTGCCCTATTTTTTATTCTTTATTTTGAAACCGGGTCTCACTGAGTTGCAGAGGGCCTCACTAAGTAGCTGAGGCTGTCCACGAACCACGATCCTCCAGTCTCAGCCTCCCAAATGCTGGGATTACAAGCGTGCACCACCATGCCTGGCTTCAATTTTTCAATCCTTTATTTTGAAACAGGGTTTCACTAGTTGCAGAGGGCCTCACTAAGAAGCTGAGTCGAGCACACAAACCCGATCCTCCTGTCTCAGCCCTTCAAGTACTGGGATTACAAGCGTGCTCCACCACGTCTAGCTTAAAACTTAGTTTTCTTGCAAGAAATCAAAGATTTTTTTCTTGCAAGAAATCAAAGATTTAATAAAAGGAGATGTTATTACTAGTACTAGAAGAGTGCTAAATTATCTGACTGAATACAGGAGTAGGATCATCAGCCTTCTTTATCTAAGTTATTGATTTATTTATTTATTTAAGGTGCTAGGGATCAACCCAGAGCCTCACACATCCTAGGTAAGCTCTCTACTACTGAAATACACTTTCCAGCCTTGCATTATCAGGTTTTTGTTTTGTTTTGTTTTTGTACTGGGAATTGAACACACGGGTATTCTACCTCTTAGCTACACCCCCAATCCTTTTTTGTTTTTATTTTGAAACAGGGTCTCACAAGATTAATGAGAATATCACTTTGCTGAGGCTGTCCTCAAGCCTTTGATGCTCCCATCTCAGCCTCCAAAGCACTGGGGTTACAGGCATGCACCACCACACCCTTTTTATTTTGAAACAGGAGCTTGTTAAGTAGCTGAGGCTTGCCGAGAATCTGTCCCAGCCTCATTAACAGGCTTTTTTGAGGCTGGGTTAGGGCATCTCTAGGGATCTCAGCAGTAGCCTTTGGAGTACTTTCCTCTTGTGATAGGCACAGCCATTAAAGTGGCTCAGCTGCCAACTCCTATTCTCAGCTGTTTGTCCTAAGAATCTTAAGCAAAAGAATCTGAGTACTGAGTGTGGTGGTACATGCTTGCAATCCCAGTAATATTCCCAATATTTTGGAGGCTGTGACAGAAGGACTGCAAGTCCAGGACAGCCTCAGTGACTTAGCAAGTCCCCCTGAAATTCAGACCCTGTTTTGTGTGTGCTTGTGCATGTGGTATTGGGGACTAAACCCAGGGGCATTCTACCTCTGAGCTATACCCTAGCCCTATTTTATTATTATTTTGAGACAGTCTTGCTAGGTTGATGAGAGTCTCACTACTTGTGAGGCTGTCCCAAGTATTGGGATTATAGGCCACCACACCTGGCTCTAGACTCTGCTTCAAAATAAAAAATAAGCAGGGCGTGGTGGCACACACTTGTAATCCCAGTACTTGGGAGGCTGAGACAGGAGGATCAAGATTCCTGGACAGCCTCAGCTTCTTAGTGAGGCCCTCCACAACCTAGTGAGACCTTGTTTCAAAATAAAGAATAAACCAGGCGTGGTGGCGCACATTTGTAATCCCCGCACTTGGGAGGCAGAGACAGGAGGATCGCACAGGCTGGCTTAAGAGACCCTGTTTCCAAATTTAAAAAATATATATAAAATAGGTCTGGGAGTGTAGCCCGGAGGTAGAAGGCCCCCCCAAAGAAGAAGAATAAAAAATATAGTGCTGGGAGTGTACCTCGGAGGTAGAATGCCCCTGGGTTCCATCCCCAGTACCGTAAAAAAAAAAATAGATAAATAAATAAATAGATAAACAAACAAACAAATAAACTAGGTCTGGGCATGGTGGCTCATGCTTATAATCCCAGTGGTACTGAGTTTCCTACCCTGTCCTTGTCTTAGGAGGTCAAAGAATGAAATCTGCAGACACCAGGAAAGTGAAAGTAGGAAGTTTATTCGAAAGGAACAAGCAAGAGGAAAAGCAGATCACCCCTGGGGGCCTTGGCAGACTTAGTCCAGCCGGGCCTTCTGGTACCCCGCGAGTGTAGCCCGAGCCACGATCCATCAACTGCACTCGGCTTTCCCCCAAAGTCCACTGGGTCCACCAAAGAGAAGTGGGGCTAAAGCTCCCACACATAGGATGGGTCCCAAGAGGGCAGCCAATCTTGGTGCTGAGCATAGAGCTTCATATATGTTTGAAGCTCCTTTGAATAGACATTAACCAATTTTAAAAAGTCTCGTTTTTCATCTTGTTTTCCTTTACTTAATTTTTCATCTATGGCTGTTAATTCTCTGAAATCATGAGGCTATTTGTTCTGTATGTTTGTTCCCTGGCCTACCATGGTCTATGGTTGGTGCACATAGATCCTGGCTCCATCCCTTGACATTTAATTGCTTGTGTTCAGGACCAAAGAACAACACAGAACCCCCTTCCTTCTTGAGGGGGAGGGGTGGCTGGTTTTTCCTTTCCTTAACCTTAATGTCCTGGGAGCCCCCTTCTCTCACTGACTAACCAATACCTAACTCCTCACTAGTACTTGGAAGGCTGAAGATTGCAGGTTCTTGGCCAGCCTCAGTAATTTAGTGAGACCATCTGCAATTTAGTGAGACCCTCTTTCCAAATAAAAGTAAATAAATAAAAAAAACAGGGCTGGGGGGTATAGCTCAGAGGCAGAATGCCCTGGGTTCAATCCCCAGTAAACACACACACACACACACACACACACACACACACACACACACACACAATGTGAATGACCCAGCCTTCCTCTGGTCCAATTATCTATTGCCAGGAGTCTACTGTCCATGATAGAAACATCACTATTGAGGGTCTATTATCCTTTGAGTTCTAAGAAAATAATAATCTCATTGTAACAAACATCTAATGAGCAGTTGTCATGTGTCAGATACTCTTCTGTGAGGGTTTTTTCTTTCTTTTTTATTTTTTATTTTTATTTTTATTTTTTTGCGGTACTGAGGATAGAACCCAGGGGCATTCTACCTCTGAGCTATACCCCCAGCCCTGTTTTTTTTTATTCTTTATTTTGAAACAGGGTCTCACTAAGTAGCTGAGGCTATCCTTGAACCATGATCCTCCTGTCTCAGCCTCCCAAATACTGGGATTACAGGATTACAAGTATGTGTCACCATGCCTGACTTTTTTTTTTTTAACTGGGGATGAAACCCAGGGACCTTATACCTCCAGCTTACACCTAACCCCTATATTTTATATTTTATTTGGAATCAGGTTCTTGCTAATTGCTGAGGATGGCCTAGAACCTGCAATCCTCCTGTCTCAGCTCCCAAGTACTAGGATTACAGGCATGTGCCACCATGTCCTGTGAAGTTTGTTTGCTTGTTTGTTTGTTTGTTTTGTGGTACTGGGGGGTGGTACAGGGGCATTCTACCTCCAAGCTACACCTATAGCCCTATTTTTTATTCTTTATTTTGAAACAGGGCCTCACTAAGTAGCCGAAGTTGTCTGTGAACCGTGTTCCTCCTGTCTCAGCCTCCCAAATACTGGAATTATAAACATGTGCCAACATGCCCAACTTCTGTGAACTTTTATATGGATTATTTAAAATCTCCCAAGCTCTTTGAGATAGGTACTTGTGATTATCTCCATTTTAAAGAAAAGGAAAACTGAAGAAAAAGAACAACAAAAAAAGCATAGAAAGCTGGGTGTGGTGGTACACCTTTGTAATTCCAGTACTTGGGAGGCTGAAACAGGAGGATCCAGGTTTTTGGCCAGCCTCAGTTACTTAGTGAGGCCCTCTGCAACTTAGTGAGACCTTGTTTCAAAATGAAAAAAATAATAAATAAGGCTGGTGTTGTAGCTCAGAGGTAGAATGCCCCTGGGTTCCATCCCAGTACAGGAAAAAAAAAAAAAAAAAAAAAGCAAGCAAGCAAAGCATAGAAAATGTTCATGGCTTCACTATAATTATATAATTAACTGGCAAGGCTGAGCATTACACTGCGCTGTCTGAATCTGGAGTCTGTTATTATTAATGTGTTACTTATGAGGAAACAGGCTCAAGAGAGAGGAAGTGGCCTGCCTATGGGTCACAAGTTCCCAGGGGCAGGATTTGAACACTGGAGAGTCCTAAGCCCTCCCTCTCTTCCTCCCTCCCTTCCTTCCTCCCTTTATATTTTGTGGTGGTGCTGGGCATATTCTTCCTCTGAGCTATACTTCAGCCATTTTTCATTTTTTTATTTTAAGGCAGGGTCTCCCTAAATTGCTGAGGCTAGCCTTGAGCCTGCAATCCTCCAGTCTCAGCCTAAGTACTGCAGTTACAGGCATGCACACCCATCCTGGGCTCAGACCAGGGGATCCTGGGCTCAGACCAGAGGATCGCGGTTTGTGAACAGCTTCAGCTACTTAGTGAAGCCCTTCGCAACTCAATGAGATCCTGTTTCAAAAATAAAAATACTATGCCAGGTGTGGTGGCGCATGCTTGTAATCCCCGCGCTTCGGAGGCAGAGACAGGAGGATCGTGCTGGTTCGAAGCCAGCCGCTCTGGCTTAAGAGACCCTGTTTCCAAATAAAAATATATAAAATAGGTCTGGGAGTGTAGCCTGGAGGTTGAAAGCCCCTGGGTTCCATCCCCAGTACCACACACACAAAAAAATTGTTTAGCATCAAGACTCTAATTTTCCCCAATTTTAATCATTTTCTGTATTTTTTATGCCTTGTGTCTGAAACACATCCTTCAATATTTCTTCCAATAAAAAATCTGATAGCAGTAAAAAAAATAAAATAAAAGTATATCATTTAAGCTAGGTGTGGTGGTGCATGCTTGTATTCCCAGGATTTGGGAGGCTGACACAGAAGGATCATGGCTCACAGACAGCCTCAGCTACTATATACTGAGGCCCTTTGCAACTCAGTGAGACCCTGCGTCAAAAATAAAGAATTAAAAATAGGGCTGGGGTTGTAGCTCAGAGTAGAACGCCTCTGAGTTCAATCCCCAGTACTGCACACATACACACAAAAAGTATTAGAGAAGCCTGGCGTGGTGGTCCATCCTTGTAATCCCAGTACTTGGGAGGCTGAAAGAGGATTGCAGGTTTGATGCCAGCCTCAGCAACTTAGGCCCTCTGCAATTTAGTTAGACCCTGTTTCAAAATAAAAGAATAAAATAGGGTTTGGGATGGAGCTCAGAGGTAGAATGCTCCTGGGTTCTGTCCTCAGTAACACACACACACACACACACACACACACACACACACACACACACAGAAAAAAGTATTAGAGAAAGCTGGGGAATGGTGGTACATACTTGTTTTTTCTTCTTTTTTTTTTTTTTTTTGGTGGTACTAGGGGTGAAACCCAGAGGCTTTCTACCTCCAGGTTATATTCTCAGACTATATATATATATATATATATATATATACACACACACACACACACACACACACACACACACATATATATATATATATTTTTTTTTTAATTTGGAAACAGGGTCTCACTAAGTTGCTGAGAGCCTCACTAAGTAGCTGAGGCTGGCTTCAAACCCGTGCAATCCTCCTGCCTCAGCCTCCCAAGCGCAGGGATTACAAGCATGCACCACCACGCCTGGCGGTGGTACATACTTGTAATAACAGTACTTGAGAGGCTGAGACAAGTAAGATCATAGGTTTGAGGATAGCCTCAACAAGTAGTAAGAGTCATATTAACCTAGCCAGACTCTGTTTCATAATAATAATAGTAATAACAAGAACAACAATTAAAAATAGGGCTGAGGTGTAGCTCGGAGGTAGAATGCTCCTGGGTTCAATCCCTAGTACCACAAAATAAATAAATAATAAATAATAAATAAACCTGGTTTAGTGGCGTGCACTTGTAATCCCAGTACTTGGGAGGCTGAGACAGGAGGATCGCAGGTTCAAGGCCAGCCTCAGCTACTTAATGAGGCCCTCTGCAACTTAGCGAGACTCTATTTCAAAATAAGGATATAAAATAGGTCTGGGAATGTAGCTCGGAGGTAGAATGTCCCTGGGTTCAATCCCTAGTACTGCAAAAATAAATAAATAAATTAAGCATACTTACAATTCTAGTACTTGGGAAGCTGAGACAGGAGGAGCAACTTATGTTTTGTTTTGTTTTGTTTTTTCTTTTGGTGATACTGGGGATGGAACCCTTCTACCTTCGGGCTACACACTGTTTCAGAATAAAGAATAAAAAATAGAACTGGGACGCCGGGTGTGGTGGCGCACGCTTGTAATCCCAGCATTCGGGAGGCGGAGACCAGAGGATCGCGGTTCTTGGACAGCCTCAGCTACTTAGTGAGCCTCTTCACAATTCAGTGAGACCCTGTTTCAAAAAATAAAAAAGACTAAAGAAATAAGGCTGGGGGTGTAGCTTGAAGGTGAATGCACCTGGGTTCCATCTCCATTACCACACACACAAAAAGTAAATAAATAAATAAATAAAAATAAATAAGTAAATAAATAAAGCCGAGCATGGTGGCTCATGCTTGTAATTCCACTACTTGGGAGGCTGAGACAAGAGGATGGCAGGTTTGTGGCCTACCTCAGCTACCTAGTGAGGCCTTTCACAACTTAGTGAGACCCTGTTTCAAAATAAAGAATGAAATAGGGCTGGGGCAGTGCTGGGGATGTAGCTCAGAGGTAGAATGCCCCTGGGTTCCAAACCCAGTACTGCAAAAAATAAAAAAATAGATAAATAAAATAAATAAATAAATAAGAAAGGAATGGTACAGTTATAATATATTCATATCTTCTTGATTTCTTTTGTAAGTGAAAAACCAGTCACATGAGCTTGTCTTAACTTTTTTTTTTTTTTTTTTTTTGGTGGTACTGGGGTTCCTGGAAGCCCTTCTACCTCCGGGCTACACTCCCAGACCTATTTTATATTTTTGAAACAGGGTCTCTTATGCCAGCGCGGCTGGCTTCGAACCTGCGCGATCCTCCTGTCTCTGCCTCCCAAGCGCGGGGATTACAAGCGTGCGCCACCACGCCCGGCTTGTCTTAACTTTTTTTCCTTTACAAATTGACAAACATTTATTTCTTCAGTACCTATTATATATGAGTCAGTGTATAGGAACTGGATAAAGATGAATAGACTACAGTCCTTTTCCAATTTTTAATACTCATATTGGTACATTATAGTTTCACATCACGATGTAGTTCGTAGTGGTCGTGACTTACATGCACACAGCACTTGCCGGGCTTTCCCTGGCTCCCTTCCACTCTCCTTCCTCATTTAGGTTTGTGTGTGTGTGTGTGTTTGGGGGGTGGGTACTGGTGACTAAACCCAAGGGTGTTGTTCTACCTCTGAACTATACCCCCAGAGCTATTTTATTTTATTTTATTTTTGTAGCACTGGGGATGGAACCCATGGGCTTTTCTACTTCCGGGTTATACTCCCAGACCTATTTTATACTTTATTTGGAAACAGGGTCTCACTAAGTTGCTGAGAGCCTCAGTAAGTAGCTGAGGCTGGCTTCGAACCCATGTGATCCTCCTGTCTCAGCCTCCCAAGTGCTGGGATTACAAGCGTGCACCACCACACCCGGCTTATTTTTTATTTATTTTATATTAGTGAAACAGGGTCTCACTAAGTTGTGAAGGGCCTCACTAGGTAGCGGAGGCTGGCCTCCAACGTGTAATCCTCCTGCCTCAGCACCTCCTCCCGCCCAAGCAGTGGGTATACTAGCATGTGCCACCATGCCGGCTCCATACAGGGTTTTGAGATTGACATTCCTTCATTAATTCTCCCTCTCCTTGCCCACCCTCCTCTGGACCACCTCCTTCATTCCACTGGAGTTTCTTCTCTATTATCTGAAGTTCCTGTGGAGTCTCCGTTTCTCCCTAGCTTCTGCATATGAGAGAAAACATATGACCCTTCACTTCCTGTGACTGGCTAATCTCACTGCGTACTGTTCTCCAGGTCATCCACTTTCCTACAAATGACATTATTTTGTTCTTCTTTATGGCTAAGCAGAATTTCATGATGTGTAATCCCATCATTTTGAAATCCATTTATCTTTGATGTACACAGGTTGATTCCAAAATTTGGCTACTGCAAGTTGTGCTGCTATGAACACGAATATGCATATATTATTATAATTTTCTAATATCAGTTCCTTTGGAAACATACCCAGGAGTAGTATAGCCAGTCTTAACTTTTTTTTTTTTTTTGCGGTACTGGTGATTGAACCCAGGGCAATCTACCTCTGAGCTACACCCAGCCCTATTTTTTATCCTTTATTTTAGAAACAGGGTCTCACTAAATTGCAGAGGGCCTAAGTAGCTGAGGCTGGCTTTGAACCTGTGATCTTCCTGTCTCAGCCTCGCCTACCAAGCACTGGGATTACAAGCATGTGCCACCATTCCTGATTCTTTTCTTTTGAAATTCTTTGACTTCTATAACTTTTTTTTTTTAAGATTTAAAGAAGTTTATTAAAAGATAGAAATACAGAGGATAGGTACAGCTCCATACCAGACTGGCATGGAGGGGTGACTCGAATGAATACACCCTATAACTTTTTTTTTTTTAATCTATAGTTGTTACTATCAGTTGCTGATAATTCCTCTTTTTTTCTTTTACTATTTTCATTTCTTTTTTTTTCTCTTTCTTTCTTTCTTTCTTTTTTTTTTTTTGGTGGTATTGGGGATTGAATCCAGGGGCATTCACCTCTGAGCTACACCTCCAGCCCTATTTTTTTTTCAAGTGTGAAACAGGGTCTCACAAAGTTGCAGAGGGCCAGCTAAATTGCTGAGGCTGGCAGATCACAGGTGTGATCTTCACAGGTTCAGCCACTCCAAGTACTGAGATTACAGGTGTTCCTCACTTCACTCAGTTCTGAGAATTCCTTTTTATCATTCACACACTATAACTTGAGACTTTTGCCCAGAAAGGAGAGCTCAGGGATTAGTTAACAACTTCATTATATCAGGGCTAGGTTCACTACTCATGTGAGTTTTCTGCGATGGATTATAGCTGCAGTAAATACTATATGGCTTTATTGGTCATTCTAGTCATGCTACTTGTATTTTGAATCTTGTCATTATCATCTTTTTCATAGCTAGTAATTTAAAAGTTTTGACATCAATGTTTCTGGGACTTGTTTGAACGTTAACATTTAAAACCCTTGGATAATGATTAAAGGTACTTGAGGTGGTTTTCTATGGTACTTTTCTACCTTTGTCCACAAGGACAAACCTGATTCTCCTATCAGTTGTACACAAATCCTGCTTACTAACTGTGGCTCCAGTTCTTTCTCCCAATCTAGGAAGAGCTTTACAGGCACAATCTTCAATTCAAAAACAAGTCATTAGGAAATATTGGCACTTTTTATCAGTAACAAATATTTATATAGTACTGGGGATTGAACTCAGGGACATTCTACCTCTGAGCTATACCCCCAGCCCTATTTTATTATTTTTATTTTGAAATAGATTCTCACTAAATTGTGAGGGTTTCTCTAAATTACTAAGCCTGGCTGCAAACTTGCAATCCTCCTGTCTCAGCCTCCCAAGTACTGGGATTACAAACATGTGCCACCACACCCAGTTTAGCAACAATTTTAGAATATTTCTCCTGAGCCAAACATGTTGGTGAAGATGTTGGGGTGACTCCTCGGCTCAGGAACTCAGGATCTGCAGGGTCCTTGGATAATGTGATGGAAAAGAATTTCAGCAGGCACCAGTTAGAGACATGGACAGAGGTTTATTTGGGAAAAGGGAAGGAAATACACAGTCAAGGGAGAATGTGGGCCCCTCAAGATGAGGAAGGCATTTTGGGGAGTTCTCTTCTTATAGGGGACTTTCGTGAGGGGTGGGCTAGAGACGGTATACGAGGATGAGCTCAGTCCGGTAGTCCCAAGGCAGTTTATGGTGGGCAGGTGGTCTGGCAGCCTTAGGGTGGATGAGCTCAGTCCAGTAGTCCCGAGGCGCTTCCTGATGGTCTGGTGGTCTGGTCAGCCTTAGGGTCTTCAGGCTGATTGGGGTCCTCATTAGTTGATTGACGGATAAGCTGTAATATCCTAAATTATAGGTTTTCTCGGAAATATTGTAGTTAACTCTAGGATTTACAGGTTTCCCAGGAATTTTTTTGATAGTCAGGCCTAGGAAAGAGAACTGGTTTGTGGATTAGAAGTTGAAGCGTTTCAGCTCCAGGTTCTTATATTCAAGTTATATTTTACTTTTCCTTCCGGTCTCTTTTCTACCTACTTATTTCTTCTATCCTACACCACACAAATATAATCTAGTACTTGGGAGGCTGAGATAGGAGTACCACAGATTCAAGGACAGCCTCAGCAACAAAGTGAGACTCTCAACAACCTCCCAAGACCCTGTTTCAAAAACAAATCATATGAGCCGGGCATGGTGGAGCGTGCTTGTGATCCCAGTTCTTGGGAGGATCACAGGTTCGCAGCCAGCCTTAACTACTTAGTGAGGCCCTCTGCAACTTAGTGAGACCCTGTTTCAAAATAAACACTAAAGAACTGGACGTGGTGGCGCATGCTTGTAATCCCAGCATTTGGGAGGCTGAGACAAGAGTATTTCGGTTCGTGGTCAGCCTTTGAGGCCCTTTGTAATACAGTGAGACCCTGTTTCAAAATGCAGAAAAAAAAAAAATAGAGCTGGGAGTGTAGGTCAGAAGTAGAATGCCCCTGGATTTCATCCCCAGTACTGCAATAAATAAATAAATAAATAAATAAATAAATAAATAAGGGGCTTGGGATGTATTTTGAAGGTAGAATGCCCCTGGGTTCAATCTCCAGTTCCTCAAAACAAAACAAAACAAGCCAGGTATGATGGTGCACACTTGCAATCCCAGTTCTTGGGAGGCCGAGACAGGAAGATCGCAGGTTCAAAGCCAGCCTCAGCAATTTAGTGAGACCTGTTTAAAATAAAAAATAAAATAGGGCTGGGGGAGATGATTGTGGTGTCACATGTTTGTAATCCCAGTACTTGGAAGGCTGAGACAGGAGGATAACAGGTTTGCGGCCAGCATCAGCTACTTAGGCCCTCCATAATTTAGTGAAACCCTGTTTCAAAATAAAGAAGAAAAAAATAAAAAATAGGGCTGGGGGTATAGCTCAGAGGTAGAATACCCCTGTGTTCAATCCCCAGGACATTCCTCCCAAAAAAAGTATGTTGGAGAATAACTTTTGCTGATGGAATACCATAACCCTTCTGCTTGTTCTCCTTACATACAAATGAAAGCTACAAGAAGTTTTCATGGAAATCTTAGTAAGTTTACTATTATTGTTGCGAGAGTTTCAATTCAATCAGATAGGATAGAGGGCCTAATGAAGCAGGGAGGGAGTCAAGTGTGGAGGGCCAGGAATTGTAGGCTGAGGAGTCGGACCATTATGTAATAAAGGTTTCTAAAGAAAAGTGAGCCGGGCAGTTGCATTATCGTCGTATCTTAGGGGGAAAACTGGCAGTATTGTGTAGCATAAAGGAGATCAGATATGGAATACAATAAAAGGTAAGAGATCATTGCAAAAGTCCAGACAAGAGATGCTGATGGTATTTTCTGTGGAAGTGGTGGGACTAGGACCAGTTTAGCAGGTAACAAGAGAATCAATGGTACAAGCAATAGCATTTGGCTGGTTGTGAGGAATGAGGGAAGGGAAACGAATAGGGCTGAGGTTTCTGGCCTGAATTCTAGAAGATGCTGAATCCATTGATGGAAGCACAGGGTTTGCTCTTGTGAGTGCACGTGAGCGTGCGTGTGTGCGCGCGCGTGTGTATACGAGATGAGATGTGCAGGGCTTATGGTTTATCTTGTTGGGAGTGCCCGTGTATACTCGTGCAGTGCCCACACATACGGTTAGAATAGGTCTGAAGAAACTTCTTTGTAGAGAGGAAAGGAATCCTCATGTGATGAGAACAATTTCTTTTTATAGAGCTCAATCATCAGCGCCCCAACCCCTGAGGTGGTTATTACCTCGCCAGCAGTAAAAGTATGATTATAGCTCTTACTTACTGTGAGATAGCCCTCGGTTCCCACAACTTTCATAGGCAAAGTGATATTAATTGCGATTAATTACCCTACGGCCCAATACAAAGACTGCTAGGTGATTTACTGTGGTTTCCCGAGGGTGCCTGCAAGGTTTCTCCCTGGAGCCTCAGGGCAAACGAAATGGACAGCACCCGGGTGGCCTTCCGCCCTTCCTGGGTCAGAGCATTTCCGCCGCGAGCTGCCGCCAGCCTCGCGGTTCTGGACCCCGGAGGCTCCCCGACTTGTCCCTGGCGCAAAGCGCTCAGCTGTACTGCCCCGGCCGACCCCTGCACCCGGCAGGGCGGGGCTCTCCAGAGGCCACGCCCACCACAAACCACGCCCCGTCGATGACCACGCCCCCGGGGCTCCCTCTGCCGGCCGCGCCTGCGCGCCTGCGCTGGTCCTCGCCTCGGAGCAGCCATGATGGTGGGTGTTCTCAGCGGCGCCGAGTCCCGGGCGCGCGGCGGGGGCGGCGGGCGCGGGGCGGGCGCGGGGCCGGCGACGGTCTGGTACTAATGTCTCCCTTTGTGTCTCCCCCGTCCCGTCCTCTCCCTCGGCGCGCCGGGCCCGCCGCCCCAGCAGGAAGGCCTGGACGACGGCCCCGACTTCCTCTCGGAGGAAGACCGCGGAGTAAGTTGTGCCTCCCCCTGCCTGGGAGCCCTCTTCCCGCCCGGCCCCGGGTGGCTTGAGGAGGGGTCTCGCCGCGCGCGCCCCTCCTGCCGGCGGCTCGCGGCCCCGCGCCCGCCCCGCCCTCCGCAGCCCTCCCTCCCGGCCCCCGGGTTCCCGATTCCCCGCGTCTTTCTTCCCCGGGTCCCAGGTCCGACCCTCGGGAACCTCGGACCCGGGGGCGGCGCAGGTGGAGGCCGAGCCCGAGCGCGCCCCTCGCTACCTGGGGCCCAGCTTCGCCGTCCTCAGACCTTGCTGGCTTCACTCACAGTTTTCTCCCGGTGTGGACCCCTCGAACCCGCTCCTCCTGCCCACCCTTCTCTTTCTGTCTCTCTAAAGCAGATACAGTAGGAGCTTATTCTCAATTACCCTTTTGCGAGGATTTGTAGTCGCCAAGTCAAATCTCAGCTGTTCTTCCGTGTCCTACCAGATTTTGCAAAGTGCTGGTAGCCCATGGTATCTTTACTTCCTCATATATTGATGAGAAATATATAATCTTTTGTATGGTTCCCTTGGTGTTGTCCCCACCCCCCAGCTTTTTTGAGGTATGACTGACAAGTAATTGTATATATTTAAGATGTACAACGTATTTTGATCTATGTGATTGCCCCTGTCAAGCTCTTTAACATTACACCTGACCTCACTTAGTTACCCAATTATAATTATTTATTATTTTGGGGGAGAACATTTGTGATCTAGTCTCAGTAAATTTCAAGTGTACATTATTATTTAATTGCCATACTCAACATTAGGTCACAGAACTTACTCATCTTGTAACTGAAAGTTGATAAAAGTTTATTCCTTTTACGCAATATCGTTCCTCTTCTCGCTCCCACCCCTGTTCTTGGGAACTACTATTCTACCCTTGATGTCAAAGGACTCCCAAGGCTCAGATTTCTCCATTCCCCTTCCTGTTTCCTTAAGCCAAGGGTGGTCAGATGTATGGTGCCTTGTATAAGTGAGCACTTAAAAAACATTGGTATATGATAATTGCAAAGTTTCGAGGTTCCTTCACTTGTAGCAACCGGCACTTTAGTTTTCCATTTTGTTTTTACCTTTCTGTCTTAAATAGTGTGAGAAAAGCATCTTTTAGTGGATTTATCGTAGGTGACAATTTTGTTGGATGTTTTTGCTGTTTGTAATAAGAGATAATATGGTAACAGATGGCTTTTTTTTTTTTTTTTTTTGGTGGTACTGGGGATGGAACCCAGGGGCCTTCTACCTCCGGGATACACTCCAAGATCTATTTTATATTTGGAAACAGGATCTCTTAAGCCAGCAAGGCTGGCTTCGAACCTGGGCTATCCTCCTGTCTCCGGCTCCCAAGCGTGTGCCACCACGCCCAGCTTAGTCTTTTTATTTTTGAAGCAGGGTCTCACTGAGTTGTGAAGAGCCTCCCTAAGTAACTGAGGCCATCTGCAAACCATGATTCTCCGGTCTCCGCCTCCCAAATACTGGAATTACAAGTGTGCACCACCATGCCCAGATAGGTTTTATTTTCTTGCTAAATCCAGGAAGAGTATTAATTTAGTACATTGATGATGTGAAAAGTAGAATTCTTTCTGGTGCACATTTGACTTAATGGCATTATGCCTTCATAGAATTTGCTTATAGAACTGGAAGCACTTAAGTAATGTGTCCATAAGCTTTTTTCAAAGTTAAGGAGTTGGGAAGACAAAGAGTATGTCTGACCAGGTGACCAGGAGTTTTTTTTTTCCCCCTCAGTACTAGGGATTGAACCCAGGGGCATTCGAATACCTCTGAGCTACACCCCCAGACCTTTTCTTTTTCTTTCCTTTCTTTTTTTTTCTTGGGGTGGGGAAAATAACTCTTTTTAAATTAGCACAGAAGTAGTTTCTGTTGTGCACCAAAGTTTGATTACTATTGCACAATTACTCTGCTCTTTCCTCATTTCAGGAGCAGAAGTATCTGGCATGTTTAAATTGCCTTACATTGTGTTTGTCCTGATAAAAATAGCTTGCCATAATTAGAACTTTAAGGCATTGCAGTTTAAGTTTTGATCATCTTTTTCTGCCTTTAAGCAAAGAATCTTGATAGAGAAAGGCATAAAGTGGATTTTTTTTTTTTTTGTAGTATTGGAGATGGAACTCAGGGGCATTCTACTTCTAAGCTACACCCCCAGTCCCATTTTTATTCTTTATTTTGAAACAGGGTCTTACTGAGTTGCAAAGGACCTCACAAGTTGCAGAGGCTGACCTCAAACCTGCAATCCTCCTGTCTCAGCCTCCCAAGTACTGGGATTACAGAGTATGTCACCACGCCCAGGTTTATAAAGTTAATTTTTGACATAGTTGCAAAGGAATCAGATTCAAAAATAACAGGAGCATACAAAGCAGCAAATAGGCAAAATTAAAGTCAGTGTTTTAAAATAAATCTTTTAAGCAGACTTAAGTTTTTGTCATATTTGGATTAGAATAAAATCTTACAGCATCAAGGAAATACTGTTTTGCAAGAAACTAAAAAAATCAGCCAAGTGTGGTGGGGCACACTTGTAATCCCAGCATTCGGGAGGCTGAGAGGAGGATCGCAGTGCATGGCCAGCTTCAACTACTTGGGTCCTTTGCAACTCAGGAACCTGTTTCAAAAATAGGGCTGTGGGTGTAGCTCAGAGGTAGAATGCCCCTGGGTTCCATCCTCAGAACTGAAAACAACAAAAACCCCACACAGTTGAAAATTATTGACCATATTTTTATCTCTTTAGCTTTACCTCTACATTATAGGTTCTCCTTCCCCAAAATAAAGGACAGTATCATATTTAGTAAACAAATGGGCCCTTTGAACTAGACACATTTTACTTTGATGTACTTGTTAAATAAGAATAATGCATGCCAGAGTGATGGCATAATTTTCTCTTAGCATTTGATTTCAATTCTAAATAATATGTTTATTGTTTTCAAAATCTAGGTGGAGTCACTACATCTTATGCTGGGCTCCTAGCTTTGTTCCTCCCTCTGTATTCCTTATCTTCCTTCTGGGCATCATTTTCCAGTTGTGCAAGAAACCTCTGAATCATACATATCCTTCATCCTCATTGAGGCCAGTTAATTGCATCTTGGAAATGTTTATACCATCTTCTTTTTCCATGGCTCCGGTTATGTTCTTTGCTACTTCTTGCCTGGATTGTAGCAGTATCCTCAGTAGTCGTCTTCAGTCTTTCTGCTTTCCAATCCAGCCTTTATATTGCGTAGTTACATAACAGACATGATTAAGTAATTTCACAAGTCAAAAGTACTTATGTAGGCCCCATTCTTTTGAAGTAAGGTCCAAACTCCTTAGGCTAGCATTCTTCACTGCTCAGAACCCTTTCTGGCTGTCTTTATTATACCGCCCCTGCTCCACATACACTTTAGTTTGCTTGTCATTGCCCGAGCACCTGTGCACTTTAAAGTATCCTTTATGCCTATTTCAGTGTAGTGCAGTGTTTTCCTCCCTTATTTTTTTGTGGTACAGTGGGTGGAACCCAGGGGCTTTTCTACATCCAGGCTATACTCGCAGACTTATTCTATACTTTATTTGGAGACAGGGTCTCACTAAGTTGCTGAGAGACCCATAAGTAGCTGAGGCTGGCTTCGAACCTGTGCGATCCTCCTGTCTCAGCCTCCCAAGCGCTAGGATTACAGGTGCATGTCACCACGCCCGGCTTTATTTTTTATTTGGAAACAGGGTCTCACTAAGTTGCTGAAGGCTTCACTGAGTTGCTGAGGCTGGCTTGAACCTGCAATCCTCCTGTCTTAGCCTCTCAAGTACTGGGTTTACAAGCATGTGCCACCATGCCTGGCTATATTCCACATTTATTGATTAGTTTTTTGCTTTTTTTTTTTTTTTTTTTTTTTTTTGCAGTACTGGGGGTTGAGCCCAGGGACATTCTACCTCTGAGCTACATTTCCAGCCCTGTTTTTTATTCTTTATTTATTTTTTATTTTTAGTGGTACTGAGGCTGGAACCCAGGGGCTTTTCTACCTCTGGGCTATACTCCCAGACCTATTTTATATTTTATTTGGAAGCAGGGTCTCACTAAGTTGCTGAGAGTCTCACTAAGTAGCTGAAGCTGGCTTCGAACCTGTGCGATCCTCCTGTCTCAGCCTCCCAAGTGCAGGGATTACAAGCGAGCACCACCACGCCCAGCTTTATTCTTTATTTTGAAACAGGGTCTCACTATGTTGCGGAGGGCCTCACTAAGTAGCTGAGGCAGGCTGCAACCTTGATCCTCCTGTCTCAGCTTCCCAGGTACTGGGATTACAAGCCTGTGCCACCACACCCAGTTTATTGATAGTTATTTCAGATAAACCTGACATAGAGCCAGGTGTTATGGTGCACACCTCTAATCTTAGCTACTCTTAACTGGTGTCAATAAGATCAAATTGTATTTGTAGTAAAAGTGACAGGGAAAAAACAGGAAATATATTACTTAAATTTGTATTTAGTACTTAAAATTATTCTCTTCATTGCAAACAAATTGCACGGAGGTGGGGCTTTTGTTCACTTTAGTACTTACTTATTTATTTACATATTTATTGTGGTAATGGGGATTGAACTCAGAGGCATTCTACCTCTGAGTTATACCCCTAGCAGCCCTACTTTTATTTTCTATTTTGAAACAGGATCTCTAGGTTGATGAATCTCACTACTTGCTGAATCTGTCCTTGAACCTGTGAGCCTCCTGTTTCAGCCTCCTAAGTACTGGCATTACAGGTGTGTGGCACCATGCCTGGCTTTAGTTCACTTTAAATCCTCTACAAGCTGGGAGTGATGGTGCATGCTTGTAATCCCAGCATTTGGGAGGCTGAGAAAGGATCGCCATTCGAGGCCCCTCAGCTACTTATGCTCTCTGCAACCCAGTGAGACTGTTTCAAAATAAATAATAAAAAATAGGGCTGGGGGTATAGCTCGGAGGTAGAATGTCCCTGGGTTCCATCCACAGATACATACAAATAAATAAATCCTCCATAATACCTCAGACAATTATTTGCATATTAGTGCTAAAAAATGTTTATTAAGGCAGGCATGGTGGTACATACCTGTGATCCTAGTACTTGGGAGGCTGAGATAGGAGGATTATATGTTTGTAGCCAGCCTCAGCAACTTAAGGCCTGTTTTTTTTTTTTTTAAAGGGCTGCGGTAAAGCTGGGTGTGGTGCCACAAGTTTGTAATCCAAGCATTTGGGAGGCTAAGACAGGAGGATCGTGGTTTGCAGACGGCCTCAGCTACTTAGGCCCTACTTAGGCCCTCTGCAACTCAGTGAGACCCTGTTTCAAAATAAAGAATAAAAATTAGGGCTGGAGGTAAAGCTCAGAGGTAGAATTCCCCTTGGTTCCATCTCCAGTGCTGCCAAAAAAAAAAAAGAAAAAAAAAAAAAGGCTAGGGTGTAATAGAGGTAGCATGCCCCTGAGTTCAATCCCCAATACCAAAAAATAAAAGACATCATCATCATCACGTTGTTGTTGTTGTTGTTGTTGTTATTATTATTATTGTTATTATTATTATTGTTTGCGGTACTGAGGATGGAACCCAGGGGCATTCTACCTCTGAACTATACCCCCAGACCTCTATTTTCTTATTTTGAAACAGCGTCTCACTGAGTTGCGAAGGACCTAAGTAGCTGAGGCCATCCATGAACCTAAATCCTGCTGCCTCAGCCTCCCAAATACTGGGATTACAAGCATGCGCCACCACTCCTGGCTAAAGACTTAATAATAAAAGCTTATAGCTATATTGCCTGGAGTCAAATACTTTATTTTATCAATGATGTAATTTGGGCTTATAGAAAATGTGTAGGTAGACGCTATTAGTATTGCCCTGCTAATGTTTTGTTGTTTCTGGCATTGTGTGTGCGAGAAAATCTGGTAGCAAATGGCATTTTCCAGAATATATATAATTATATATAATCAAAGATTGATCTGAAGCTGGGCATGGTGGTGCATGCCTGTAATCCCAGTATTCGGTAGCCTGAGACAGAAAGATTGCAGGTTCTTGGCCAGCCTCAGCAACTTAGGTTTTTTGCAATTTAGTGAGGATTTTGTGTGTGTGTGTGTGTGTGTGTGTGTGTGTGTGTGTGTGTGTGTGTTACTAGGGATTGAATTCAAGGCATTCTACCTTTGCGCTATACCCCCAGCCCGTTTTTTTGTTTTTTTTTTTCGGTACTGGGGATTAAACCTATGGGTATTTTACCTCTGACCTACATCTCCTACCCTATTTTTTATTCTTTATTTACTTTATTTTTTTGGTGGTACTGGGCATGGAACCCAGAAGCTTTCTACCTCCGGGCCATACTCCCAGACCTATTTTATATTTTATTTGGAAGCAGGTTCTCACTAAGTAGCTGAGGCTGGCTTTGAACCTGAGCGATCCTTCTGTCTCAGCCTCCCAAGAGCGGGGATTACAAGCGTGCGCCACCATGCCAGGCTCTTAATTCTTTATTTTGAAACAGGGTCTCACTAAATTGCAGACGGCCTCACTAAGTAGCTGATGCTGGCTGCGAACCTGCAATCCTCCTATCTTAGCCTCCTGAGTACTGGGATTACAAGGGTGTGCCATCATGCCTGGCTCATAGTGAGACCCTTTCTCAAACTAAAAAATTAGTGCTGATAGTGTAGCTCAGAGATAGATTGTCTCTGTCCCTTGAGTCCAATACCCAGTACACACACACACACACACACACACACACACACACACACGACTGATCTGAGTATACATTAATGAAGGAATAAAATATTATAGGATTTCCTATTAAAATAATAGCTAGGCTAGTAGTTCAGTAGGTATAAAATTTGGCCTGAATTAATGGAATTTACTTCTATCTATCTCATGTTTTTTTTGTTGTTGTTTGTTTTTTGTTTTGGGCAGTACTGAGGATGGAACCCAGGAACATTTTACTTCCGAGCTACACCCCCCAGCCCTATTTTTTATTCTTTATTTTGAAACAGCATCTCACTGAGTTGCAAAGTGTCTCACTAAGTAGCTGAGGCTGTCCTCAAACTGCAATCCTCCAGTCTCAGCCTCCTAAATGCTGGGATTACAAGGATGCGCCACCACGCCCAGCTCCCGTGGGTTTTTTATTGATTGCACTCTAATTACGTGAAAACAGGTTTATAGCCCAGTTATGGTTAGTATCTTTTCTTTTCTCTTTTTCACGCAACAAATATTTGCTTAGAACCACTTTAGTACACAGATAACATTCTATGTCTTCGTGGAACTAAATTCTATTTGGGAAGGGGCATTTAAAAATAAGTATGAGCGAGGCATGGTGGTGCACTCCTGTAATCCCAGTGCTTGGGAGGTTGAGAGAGGAGGATCACAGATTCATGACCAAACTCAGTAACTTAATGAGACTTCCAGCCACCTAGTGAGACCTTTTTCACAACAAAAAATAAAAAGAGCTGGTGGTCTAGGTCGGAGGTAGAATGCCCTTGGGTTCAGTCCTCAGTATGTTCCCCAAACAGGAGTATATTAGATGGTAAATAAGTGCTCCCAAAAAATGAAAGAGGGCCAGGCATGGTGGTGCATGCTTGTAATCCCAGAAATCCCAGCATTCAGGAGGCTGGGACCGAGGACCGCAGTTCACGGGCAACCTCAGCTATTTAGTGAGGCCCTTCACAACTTAGTGAGACCATTTCAAAATAAAGAATAAAAAATAGGGCATGGGGGTGTAGCTCGTAGGTCAAATACCCCTGGGTTCCATCCCCAGACCCATACACACAAAAAAATAAAGGAGGGATAAGGATTGTTGGTTGGGTGGGGATCAGATAGTGGTTAGAGCTGCAGTTTGGAAAGGGTGGTAGGGAAAGACTTGAAGGAAGTGAGCCATGCAGAGATCTGGGGGCAGAATGTTCCAGGCAGAGGAAACAGTAATTGCAAAGACTTCTGAGTTGGCAGAATGCTTGTGTGTTGAAGGAACAACAAGGAAACCATATGGCAGGACTGCAATGAGCCAGAGGCTTAGTAGATTAGAGATGATGTCCGATACAGATTTTATAGTGCCTGGGAGACCTCTCTAAGGACTTTGGCTTTTCTCCAAGTGGGAACCCCTTATATGGAGCACAGTAGTGATTTCTGGTTTAATAGTAGTAGTTCTGCTCTACAGAGAACAAATTGAAGAAGGGCGAGAACAGAAGCAAGAGACTGGTTGGAGGCTTCAGTAGTAATCAAAGTTATCTTCCTTACCCCTCTCCTTCCCGCCCATTTCTATACATTTACTTTTCTGGCAAAAGATAACAAATTTTTTTTTTTCTTCAGTATGGGGGATGGAACCCAAGGGCATTCTACCTCCAGGCTACACCCCTATCCCCCCCTTTTTTTCTTTCTTTCTTTTTTTTTTTTTTTTTTTTTTTTTTTTTTTTGGTGGTATGGGGGTAGAACCCAGAGGCTTTCTACCTCCGGGCTATACTCCAGACCTTTTTTATATTTTACTTGGAAACAGGGTCTCACTAAGTTGCTGGAAGCCTCACTGAGTAGCCGAGGTTGGCTTGAAACCCGTGAGATCCTCCTGTCTCAGCCTCTCAAGCGCGGGGATTACAAGTGTGCGCCTCCACACCCGGCAAAGATAACCAATTTTTAAGGAATGTTCTAAGCTAGATACTGTATAGTAAACTATAACATCCTTTTTTGGGGGGGGAGTCCTGGAAGCCCTTCTACCTCTGGGCTACACTCTCAAGACTTTTTTTTTTTTTGGAAACAGGGTCTCTTAAGCCAGCACGGCTGGCTTCGAACCTGTGCAATCCTCCTGTCTCCGCCTCCCAAGCGCGGGGATTACAAGCCTGTGCCACCACGCCCGGCCTATTTTTTTTTTTAAACTGAGGATTGAATCCTGGAGCATTCTACTTTTGAGCTACACTCCTGGCCCTTTTTATTTTTGAAATTCTGTCTTATTAAGTTACTTTGAAGTTCTGGCTGAGTTGCAGAGGTTGTCCTCAAATCTGCCATTCTCCTGTATCAGCCTCCCAAGTACTGGCTGATTATTTCTATAGTAATACTGTGTTTTTATTACTTAATTCACATTCTTTCCTGGTCTTTCTTGACCAGTGACACAAATATTCATCAGTCATTTGTCTCTGACAAAAGAAACCTCAAAGTTCAATAGCTCAGGTAAAGATTAAACCACTGAACCAGGCACAACAGCTATAATCCCAGTACTTGAGAGCCTGAGACAGGAGGATTGTAGATTCACAGCCAGCCTCAGCAACTTTGCGAGACCCTGTTTCAAAATAAAAAATAAGCCGGACATGGTGGCGCACGCCTGTAATCCCAGTATTTGGGAGGCTGAGACCGGATGATTGCGGTTTGTGGACAGCCTCAGCTACTTAGTGAGGCTCTTTGCAACTCAGTGAGACCCTGTTTCAAAATAAAGAGTAAAAAACAGGGCAGGGGGTGTAGCTCGGAGGTTGAATACCCCTAGGTTCCATCCCCAGACCTGCAAAAAGTTAAAAAAAATTTTTTTAAATTAACAATAAAATAGGACTAGGGATATAGCTCAGAGGTAGAATGCCATTGGGTTCAATCTCTGGCACCACATAAAAAAAGGGAAATAAATAATAATATACTTTAAGTTGTAATTTGTCATCATTTGAAAGCCATTCCTTTTCCAGATATGTTCATGTATACACATACCTGTAATCCCAGTACTTGGGAGGCTGAGACAAAAGGATCGCAATCTCCCAAATGCTGGGATTACAAGCGTGCGCCACCACGACACCACACCCGGCTCTCGACTACTTTTTAGACTTGAGATTTTTTTTGGTTTTGTATTGTCTTATTGCCTGGGAGAAGAATGAAACTATATAAAAGCTCACAATTCTCATTAAGATATTTCTTTTTTTCTTTTTCTAGCTTAAAGCAATAAATGTAGATCTTCAAAGTGATGCTGCCCTGCAGGTGGATATTTCTGATGCTCTCAGTGAAAGAGATAAAGTAAAATTCACTGTTCACACAAAGGTAAATGGAATTTCATATTTTATGTTATTTTAGCTATTGCGCTGATGTTGTACTAATGTTATATATGTAATTGTTGACTGGAACTTAAGTTTTGAATGTAGTTGGAAAGGGACATATTTAGTTTATAATTTCTTCTTTTTTTTCTTTTTTTCCTTGGTGTTAGGGATTGAGCCCAGAGGCATTCTACATCCGAGCTACACCTCCGGCCCAATTTTATTTTGTTTTTTATTTTTATTTATTTGTGTATTTATTTTTGTGGTACTAGGTGTGGAGCCCAGGGGCTTTTCTACCTCTAGGCTATACTCCCGACCTAATTTATACTTTATTTGGAAACAGGGTCTCACTAAATTGCTGAGAGCCTCATTAAATAGCTGAGGCTGGCTTTGAACCTGTGCAATCCTCCTCTCTCAGTCTCCCAAGAACTGGGATTAAAAGCGTGTGCCACCATGCCCGGCTTCTGAGAAAAATACTTTAAATAAATGAATTTTCAGACAGGGTTTCATGAAGTTGCCCAGGCAGTCCTTGAACTTGGAGTCCAACTGCCTCAGCCTTCCCACTTCTTCTGGCTTCCAATAATTAATCTTAGTAGATTTCAGCTCTTGGACACATTTCCAAATTATAGATTTACTTTTCTTTAAGTAGTTGAGTTTGATATCAGTAGGATACTTTTTATTTTTTAGTGGTACTAGGGATTGTACCTGGGAATGCTCTGAGACTGAGCTAGATTCAGCGTTTTTAAAATAACGATAACTAGCTGGGCGTGGTGGCGCACGCTTGTAATCCCCATGCTTGGGAGGCGGAGACAGGAGGATAGTGCAGGTTTGAAGCCAGCCTCGCTGGCTTAAGAGAACCTGTTTCCAAATAAAAAAATTATAAAATAGTCTGGGAGTGTAGCCCGGAGGTAGAAGGGCTTTCAGGAACCCCAGTACCACCAAAAAAAAAAAAAGATAACTGTATAGGATAATAAGTGCCTGTTGATATTTTCCCAAAGATCTGAGGGTAAGTTAATCTAGATTAATTTAGGATTTTTATACTAGAGTTTAAAGTTACTTATAGTTTTTCACATAAGACTTAATTTTTTTTTGTTTTGTTTTGTTTTTTTGGTGGTACTAGGGGTGGAACCCAGAGGCTTTCTACCTCCAGGATATACTCCCAGACCTTTTTTTATATTTTATTTGGAAACAGGATCTTACTAAGTTGCTGAGAGCCTCACTAAGTAGCTGAGGCTGGCTTCGAACCCGTGCGATCCTCCTGTCTCAGCCTCCCAAGCGCCAGGATTACAAGCGTGCGCCACTACGCCTGGCTCAATAAGACTTAATTTTTAAGCCAGGAATGGTGGCACATACTTTTAATCCCAGTACTTGGGAGTCTGAAGCAGGAGAATCACAGATTGGAGACCACCCTCAGCAACTTAGTGAGACCCTGTTTCAAATTAATAATAAAGAGTGAAGCAAATGTAGATAAAGTGCCCTGGGTTAATTCCCAAGTACCAAAAATAAAAATAATGGGTATGGTGGTGTATGCCTATAATCATTGTACTTGGGAGGCTGAAACAGGAGGATCAAAGAGGACAGCTTCATCAGTACTGAGACTCTTAGCAACCTACTGAGACCCTGTTTCAAAACAAATGTAAATGGGGCTGCTTGTGTGCTGCAGAGGTAGAATGCCCATGGGTGTAGTTCCCAATGCTATACACACACACACACACACACACACGCGCTCAGACAGAGAATGCTTCTAGGTTCAATCCTCCTTACCTCCCCTCAAAAGAAAGACTAATTTTCAAACAACTAAGATGTAAAATATTCATTAAAAACTTTTTAGCAAGGATCGGGCGTAGTGGCATACCCTTGTAATCCCAGTACTTCCAAGGCAGATACAGGAGGGTCAGATTGCAGGTTCCAGGCCAGTTTTGGCAATTTAGACCCTTGGCAACTTAGTGAGGCCCTCCGTAACTTAGTAAGACCCTGTTTCAAAATAAAGAATAAAATAGGGCTGGGGGTGGTGGTAGCTCAGAGGTTCAATTCCCATGGGTTCAGTCCCTAGTATCATTCACACAAAACAGAAAACACAAACTTCTTAGTAAGCTGGGAGTGGTGGTACATGCTTGTAATTTCAGTACTTGGGAGGATTTGCAGGTTTGAGGTCAGCTTCACCAACTAGGTGAGCCTCTCATCAACCTAGCAAGACTCTCGTTTCAAAATAAAATAAAATAATAGGTCTGGGGGTAGCTGGGCATGGTGACACATACTTGTAATTCTAGCATTTGAGAGGCTGAGAGAGGAGGATCCGGGTTCGCAGACACTGAGGCCCTTTGCAACTCAGTGAGACCCTATTTTTTTTTTTTTTTCGGCTCTAGGGATAGAACCCAGGGGGATTCTACCTCCAAACTACACCCCCAGCCCTATTTTTTATTCTTTATTTTTGAAACAGGGTCTCACTAAGTTGCGGAGGGCCTCACTAAGTAGCTGAGGCTGTCCTTGAACAGTGATGCTCTAGTCTCAGCCTTCTGAATGCTGGGATTACAAGCATGTGCCATTACGCCTGGCTCCCTGTTTCAAAATAAAGAATAAAAAATAGGGCTGGGAGTGTAGCTCTGAGGTAGAATGCCCCTGGGTTTCATCCCCAGTACTGCCCCAAAAAGAAAAAAAAAAAAAAGGCTGGGGGTGTAGCTTAGAGGTAAAATGCTCCTGGGATCAACACCCAGTACCACAAAACAAAACAAAACTTATTAGTGTAATTTTGACTTTTATTCAATAAAATTCTGTCTTTGCAGAGCTCATTGCCAAATTTTAAACAAAACGAGTTTTCTGTTGTTCGACAACATGAGGAATTTATCTGGCTTCATGACTCCTTTGTTGAAAATGAAGACTATGCAGGTTATATCGTAAGTAGCGAAATTTCATGTTAATCCCATTTTCTATAAACATTTTGGATACTCTTATGTGTTGCAATGATGTGATTTTTCCTTTTTTTTTTTTTTTCTTCTGATGCTGAGGATTGGAGCTCAGGGGCACTTTGCCACTAAACTACACATCTAGCTCTTTTTGTTTATCTTTTGAGGCAGGATCTCACTGAGTTGTCCAGGCTGTCCTCAAATTTTGGATCATAGTGTCTCAGTCTTCCAAGTAGCTGTTATCACAGGTGTGTACCACCTTGCCTGGCACTGATGGGATTTTTAAAAAAATTTCTAATTATGAAACATTGGGGTACCATATTTTTTTCCTAAGTTGTCTTATTTTGGAACTGTGGTACTATTATGCTCCCTCATTTAAATGTAAATTCTTTCTAATAAAAATGAAATAGATGCTGGGCATGGTGGCACATGCTTGTAATCCCCGCGCTTGGGAGGCTGAGACAGGAGGATTGCGCAGGTTCAAAGCCAGCCTCACTGGTTTAAGAGACCCTGTTTCCAAATAAAAATATAGAAATAGGTCTGGGAGTGTAGACCAGAGGTAGAAGGGTTTCCAGGAACCCCAGTACCACCAAAAAACAAAAAACAAAAAGGAATGAAATAGATTTATCCTGAGAGATTAGGACCACGTCTTTTTTATGTATATATACCTGTTGCTCAGCATGGTGCCTGGCATATAGTAGATGAGTGTGTGTGTGCTGAACTATACTTGATACTTTCTGACCTTGTTGCTTTTTTTGGAATAATCCTTTTTTGTAGTAATTTTTTTACTTTTTCCCAATGATCAGAATCAAACCCAGGGACCTTTTGCATGCTAGGTAAGCACTCTTTATAGTAACTTTTGTGTGTGTGTGTGGGGGGGGGTCTAGGGATGGAACCTAGGGGCATTTGACCTCTCTGAGCTACACCCACTGCCCTATTTTTCTTCTTTTCTTTATTTTGAAACAGGGTCTCACTAAATAGCTGAGGCTATTTGCGAACCACAGTCCTCCAGTCTCAGCCTCCCTAATGCTGGGATTATAAGCGTGGGCCACCACGCCCAGCAGTAATTCTTTTTTTTAACTTTTCTTCTTTTTGTTTTACTTGTTCTCTCTCACTTTCCATCATTTTGCCTTTAACAGTTCTTACAACTGGATGTGGTAGCACATGCCTGTAATCTCATTACTTGGAAGGCTGAGACAAGAGGATTAGGCCCTCAGAAACTTAGGAGACTCTCAAAAAAAGTCTTTTTATCTTCTAGGATAATATTTTCCTAATATATTCTTTCCTTGAATGGTATATCTCTTCTAAAACTTACATTTTTACTTAGGTGCACATTCACTGTCTGAACAAATAGAATAAAGTTATTTATTTGTTCTTTATTTTGAAACAAGGTCTCAGTAACTTGGAGGGCCTCACTAAATAGCCGAGGCTGTCCGCGTACCACAGTCTTCCAGTCTCAGCCTCCGAATGCTGAGATTACAAGCATGGGCCACCACGCCTGGCTAAAGTTATTAATTTGTATATCATTGCCTTGTTTATTTTTATCTTCGTGGTGCTGGGAATTAAACACAGGGTATTCTACCTCTGAACTATACCCCAGGCCCTATTATTTATTTATTTATTTTGCAGTACTAAGGACTGAACCCAGGGGCTTTCTACCTCGAAGCAACACTACCAGCCTTATTTTTCATTCTTATTTTGAAACAGGGTCTCAGTAAGTTGCAGAGGGCCTCACTTAGCTAAAGCTGGCAGCAAATCTGTGATCCTCCTATCTCAGCCTTCCAAGTACTGGGATTACAAGCATGCGCCACTATGCCCAGCTCTATTTTTTTATTTATTTTTATTTATTTATTTATTTATTTATTTATTTATTTATTTATTTATTTTGCGGGTCTTGGGATGGAACCCAGGGGCATTCAACCTCCTAGCTACACCCTCTGCCCTATTTTTTTATTCTTTATTTTGAAACCGGGTCTCACTAAGTAGCTGAGGCTTTCCGCAAACTGCGATCCTCTGGTCTCAGCCTCCCGAATGCTGGGATTACAAGCGTGTGCCACCACATCTGGGTATTTTTATTTTTTTTATTTTTTAAATTTTTTGTGGTACTGGGGGTGGAACCTAGGGGCTTTTCTACCTCCTCAGGTTATACTCCCAGGCCTATTTTATATTTTATTTGGAAACAGGGTCTCACTAAGTTGCTGAGAGCCTCACTAAGTAGCTGAGGCTGGCTTTGAACCTGTTCAATCCCTCTGTCTCAGCTTCCCAAGCGCGGGTATTACAAGCGTGTGCCATCACAT
Organism: Muscardinus avellanarius; assembly: GCF_963383645.1. NCBI lineage: Eukaryota > Metazoa > Chordata > Mammalia > Rodentia > Gliridae > Muscardinus > Muscardinus avellanarius. Next base: position 40,272,551 of record NC_137798.1, on the reverse strand, counting down.
CCAGCTTTTTTTTTTTTTTAATTTTGAAACAGGGTCTTGCTAAGTTGCTGAAAATTTCATTAGATTGCTGAGCCTGTCCTCAAACCACAGTGTGATCCTCCTGTCTTAGCCTCCCAGGTACTGGGATTATAGGTGTGTGCTACCATGCCTGGCTCTCATTTTGTTTTTAAAGACTTCCCACTCCTTCCTATGCCTGGTAGTACATAATCCCAGTGACTTGGGAGACTGAGGCAAGAGGATCATAAATTCAAGGTCAGTGTGGGCCACTTAGTGAGATTTTGTTTCAAAATAAAAAGTTTAGGAGCTGGGTGTGGTGGCACATGCTTGTAATCCCACCATTCAGGAGGCTGAGACAGGAGGATTGCAGTTTGAGGCCAGCCTCAGCTACTGGGTATAGCTCCAAGTTAGAAAGCCTCTGGGTTGAAGGTGGGTATGGTGGCGCATGTTTGTAATCCTAGTACTTGGGAGGCTGAGACAGGAGGATCACAATTTCCAGGACAGCCTCAGCAAGTAGTGAGACTTTCATCAACCTAGTGAGACCCCTGTTTCCAAATAAGAAATAAAATTGATCTAGGGGTGTAGCTCGGAGGTAGACTGCCTCTGGGTTCAATTTCCAGTACCAAAAAAAAAAAAAAAAACAAGCCTGTGGGTTCAGTCTGTAGTATTGATGGAGTAAAAAAGGCCTCGTACATAGCTCAATGGTAAGGCACCCTTGAATTCAATGCTCAATACCACATACACAAAATAGGCATGCCAAAAACATCTGATTTTGGTACATTCTCTAATCTAGAACTCTTAATTAAATATTCTTTACTGGATGATATTTTAATATTTGCTATTTTGTGTGTGTGTGTGTTTGTGTGTGTGTGGTACTGGGGGTGGAACCCAGAGGCTTTCTACCTCCGGGCTATACTCCCAGACCTTTTTTTTAAATATTTTATTTTGAAACAGGGTCTCACTAAGTTGTTGAAAGCCTCACTAAGTAGCTGCGGCTGGCTTTGAACCTGTGCGATCCTCCTGTCTCAGCCTCCCAAGCGCAGGGATTACGAACGTGCACCACCACGCCTGGCCTTAATATTTGCTAATTTAAAAAACACAGTTGCAGGCCGGGCGTGGTGGCGCACGCTCGTAATCCCGCGCTTGGGAGGCAGAGACAGGAGGATTGCGCAGGTTCGAAGCCAGCTGCGCGCGCTGGCTTAGGAGACCCTGTTTCCAAATAAAAATATTAAAAAAAAAATAGGTCTGGGAGTGTAGCCCGGAGTAGAAGGGCTTCCAGGAACACCAGTACCACCAAAAAACAAAAACAAAAACAAAACACAGTAGCAGACTGGTGTGGTGGTGCACGCTTGTAATCCCAGCATTTGGGAAGCTGAGACAGGAGGATCGCAGTTTGAGGCCAAGCCTCAGCTATTTAGTGAGGCCCTTTGCAACTCAGTGAGACCCTGTTTCAAAATAAAAAAATAAGCTGGGCATGGTGGTGCACACCTGTAATCCCAGCATTCGGGAGGCTGAGACTGGAGGATCGAGGTTCGTGGACAGCCTCAGCTACTCAGTGAGATCCTCCACAATTTAGTGACACCCTGTTTCAAAATAAAGAATAAAAAAAAGTGAGTGTGATGGCACATGTCTATAGTCTGGTATTTGGGAAGCTGAGACAAGAGGATTACAGATTGAAGTACAGCCTCAGCAATTTAGCATGACTCTCAGAAATTTAGTAAGACACGTTTCAAAATAAAGCAGGAGATGGGTGTGGTGGTGCATGCTTGTAATCCCAGTACTTGGAAGGCTGAGACAGGAGGATTGCAGGTCCATGACCAACCTCAGCTACTTTAGTGAGCCCCTTCACAACTTAGACTCTTTAAAAAAATAATAAAAAATAGGGTTGGGAGTATAGCTTCGAGGTAGAAATCCCCTGGGTTCAATCCCCAGTACCACACATCCACAAAAAAAAAAAAAAAAAAGGGCCAAGGGATGTAGCTTAGATATGCGTGCTCCTGGGTTAATTGCCCAGTACCACAAACAATTAGGTAAATGAAGACTTTAAAAAATTAAAAACACTCTAGCTTAAAGCTACTATGAATTCATTGATATTTTTATTTTCATTGCTGGGGATGGAACCCAGGGGCATTCTACCTCTGAGCTACACTCCTAACCCCTTTTTTTTTTAAATTATTATTTATTTTGAAACAGAGTCTCACTGAGGTGCAAAGGGACTCAGTAAGTAGCTGAGGCTGTCCACAAACCATGATCCTCCTGTTTCAGCATCCCAAATGCTAGGATTACAAGTATACATCACCACACCTGGCTTGAATTCATCAATTTAAAAAAACACATTTGTATTTAATCAAAGCCTTTACATACTTTTGAAAATTTGAATGCATGTTTGCTGTACATGTTCATTTAGTCTATAATCAGACTTGGTACACACATGAATTCGAGGACTCTAGGTTGCCATTAAGGAGTTTGTAGATTGATGTTTGAGAGCAATTATAATACCAAAAAATAATAAATAGGATTATATTTCTTTTTTAGCATAAAACCTCAAGGATCTGAATTTCTTTGTATATTTTTTGTGTCACTGGGAGTTGAGCCCAGGGGCATTCTACTTCTGATTACACCCTCAGACCTGGTTTAGTCCTTATTTTGAAATAGGGTCTCACTAAGTTGCTGAGGCTAGCCATGAACCTGTGATCCTCCTATCTCAGCCTCCCAAGTACTGGGATTATAAACATGTGCTATTACAGAGCTAAGGATCTTAATTTCTAAATGTAGTGAGCCAGGTGCGATGATCTGTAATACTAGCTGCTAGGGACATTGAAGCAGGAGAACAGCAAATTTGAGGCCAGTCTGGCAACTTAGCAAGACTGTCTCAAACTTAGAAGGGGTTGAGGACAAGCTGGACATGGTGATATATGCCTGTAATCCCAGTACTTGGGAGACTGAGATGGGAGAATTGCAGGTTAAATATTTTGTTTAATTAATGATTTGGTTTTATAATAGATCCCACCAGCACCACCAAGACCTGATTTTGATGCTTCAAGGGAAAAACTACAGAAGCTTGGAGAAGGAGAGGGGTCAATGACAAAGGAAGAATTCACAAAGATGAAACAGGAACTGGAAGCGTATGTGATGTTTTTTGTTGTTGCTTTTGTCAATTGTACTTGTTTTAATGCCTTTTTTTGTGTTCTCTGATACCCCATTCTTTTAATCATTTCAGCAATGTGATTCTAAAAGATCCAGGTTTAAGTTACAAAATTAGTCTTAATGAACATGATCAGAGCCTACAGGAAAATTATAGAATATTTGTCTCCATTGCAAAATTACTTGTTTTAAATAGATTCTTATAATTGAAACCAAAGATCCAAAAACTTTATTAAAAACAATAAAAAGGGAACATGACTTTTTTTTTTAAAAGAAGAATGTAATTTTTTTGTCTTAATTTAAAAGGCTGGAGTCATTTCTGGCCTAATTTTCTCTCCCTCTTTTTTCAGTATGTGCATACTATTAAAACTTCTATTTCTCATTGAAGACAGTATTGAGCAACTCTTTGCATGTTATCTTTAAAAAAAAAAAAATTGGAGCTGGGTGTGATGGTTAATGCCTATAATTCCAGTACTTGTAAGGTTAGACAGGAGGATTACAAGTTTGAGGAAAGCCTCAGCAAGTAGTGAGGCTCTCATCAGCCTAGCAATAACCTATTTCAAAATAAAAATAAAATAGGACTGAGGTGGTGTGGAGGAAGAATGCCCTTAGATTGATTCTATCCCCAGAAGCATGCGCGCGCGCACACACACACACACACACACACACACACACACACACACACACACACACAATGTGGGTGTGCTGGGATTGGTAGCACTATATAGCAAAATAAAAAATTTAAAGGGCTGGGGATGTAGCTAAGGGATAATGCACCTCTGAGTTCAATCTCTAGTACTGAAAAAAAGTACCAAACCAAACAAAAAACCAGTATGATTTATAACATCTCCTTAATTAATTTCTAGGATAAGCCCATCTCATTTATAACAGAAAAAAATTTAAGTTTAAATGAGGAAGCATAATAGCCTCACAGTTCCAAACAAGACATTTGAGTATAAAAGGTGTTAGCCCAGTGTTTTATAGCTAGCTTTTTAATTTTTTTTTTTTTTTTTTTTTTTTTGGTGGTACTGGGGATGGAACCCAGGGGCATTGTACCTCTGAGCTATACCCCCAGTCCTATTTGTTAGTATTTTTATTTATTTATTTATTTTTTATTTTGGTGGCACTGGGGTTCCTGAAAACCCTTCTACCTCTGGTCTGCACTCCCAGACCTATTTTTATATTTTGATTTGGAAATAGGGTCTCTTAAGCCAGCAAGGCTGGCTTCGAACCTGTGATCCTCCTGTCTCCGCCTCCCAAGCGCGGGGAATACAAGCGTGCACCACCACACCCGGCTATAGCTAGCAATTTTTAAAAGTCACATCAGTGCCAGTTGTAGTAGCACACACCTGTAACAATAGCTACTGGAAAGGCTGAAGCAGGATGACTGCAAGTTCAAGGCCAGCCTCAGCAACTTAGTAAGATCCTGTCTCGAAATAAAAAATAAGGCCAGGCGTGGTGGCTCACTCTTGTAATCCCCGCGCTTGGGAGGCGGAGACATAGGATCGCGTTGGTTCAAAGCCAGCCTCGCTGGCTTAAGAGACCCTGTTTTCACATAAAAAATATAAAATAAGTCTGGGGAGTGTAGTCCGGAGGTAGAAGGGTTTCCAGGAACCCCAGTATTACCAAATTAATTAATTAAATTTTTTAAAAAAGTAAAAAGGGCTGGGTAGGTAGTTCGGTGGTAAAGTGCCCATGATTCAATCCCCAGTATTGCCAAAAAACAAAAAAGACCTATTAGCTTCATATATACTAAAAATGTTTTAAATCCTTGAAAATTTATGAAAAATTTACATTTTAAGCATTTTGTGTGTGTGTGCACGCGCATGCTACTGGGGATAGGACCCAGGGGCCTTCTACCTCTGGTTACACCCCCAGACCTGATTAATTTTTACTTGGAAACAGGGTCTCAGTAAGTTGCTGAGTCTCACTAAGTTGCTGAGGCTGTCTTTGAACTTGTGATCCTTCTATCTCAGACTCCTAAGTACTGGGAATACAAGCATGCGCCACCACACACAGCTCTCATTTTTAGCATATTTTCTGAAAGCAGAGCCTTTCCCCTTTTATTCTAAAAGCCTTTGAATTTTAGACTTTCTAAAATTATTTTTCTGTATTTTGGGAATTGTATAAGGAAATAATCTTCCTTGCATTGTTCTCATCTTGTGTCTTTTTCTGGTCACTTTTCCTTTCATTCATTTCCTTTCAACCCTTCCACTGAGTTTCAGTTTTCAAGCATATATCCATATTGCTACTAGGTTTCTTTTCAGAATAGCTAAATATTGTAATTTTAATTGGGAAGCTGAGTCAGGGATCACAGGTTTGAGGAAAGCCTCAACAAGTAGTGAGACTCATCAGCCTAGTAAGATCATGTTTCAGAATAGAAATAAAAATAAAAATAGGAGTGGGATGTAGCTTAGATGTAGAATGCCTCTGGATTCAGTCCCCAATACCACACACACAATAAAATGCTAAATAAACTCTTGAAAAATTAGCGACATTGGTCTTTGTCATAGTAGTAAGTGACATATTTTGAGAATTCCATCGGTGCTAAGTGCAGTAGTCTGATAGTAGACAGATCTATACCTAAAGTTTATAAGACTGAAAACCGGAAATAGCAGTTTCATAAAGTGGCACATTCACAGGAAGGATCTGTGATTTTCCAGTGGCTCTGATCATGATTCTTTTGTGGTCTGGTTAGGGGTTGGATAACAGAACCCTGGGGTTATTCTACTGCTACCTCCATCCTCTGCATCCTTCTTTTTTGTCTTCACTGAATGGCTACCCTCACAGAGACCAAACTTCTCCCAACATTGACCCTGCCGGTTTGCTGGTATGTAAAACTTATCCTTCTTGCACGTAGTTGAGGCAAGAATATCAGGCCTTTTCTTTGAGTGTTGTTTTCCCCCTGAAACTGACCTGTATTACTCTTATGTTTGCTGGGGTTCATTCATGGCATTAAAATATCTTGAACACATTTCTTCAGTGTAATGTCGAAAAAAGTCAGTGATGTGTTTCCTTATTATTAACATTGAAAATATGCTTACTGAGCCGGGCGCATGCTTGTAATCCCAGTATTGACAAGCTGAGACAGGAGGGTCACAGGTTTGTAGTCAACCTCAGCTGCTTAGGCCCTCTGAAACTTAGTGAGACACCTGGGTTCCATCCCCTGTACCACAAAAAAGAAAGAAATATATGCTTACTGAGATTTAGGTTTTGATATGTTTTATACTAAGGTGTTTGAAAGCAGTACTTATAGCCGGGTGTGGGGGTGCACACTTGTAATTCCAGTACTTGGGAGGCTGAGACAGGAGGATCCAGGTTCATGGCCAGCCTCAGCTACTTAGTGAGGCCCTCTGCAGCTTAGTGAGACCCTGTTTGAAAATAAAGAATAAAATCGGTTTGGGGATGTAGTTCAGAGGTAATATGCCCCTGGGTTCAATCTTCAGTACTGAAAAATAGAGAGCAGTATTTATATAGAAATTGAATCATTAAGGCTGTATTAAAATATTTTCTCTGGAGGTAAAACCAAACACCCAGTAGTGACCTTTGCATAGTAAGAAAACTTGCATAGTAAGAAAAATTTATAAAACCTAGATATTAACACTTAGGTATAAAATATTATTAACTAGCATGATATCTCTTTCAGAACTGAGTTATATATTTAACAACATAACAAATCTTTGTTTACATGAATTATATTTTGTATTTCTGATTTTGCATTTAGAATAATCCGGAGTATTTGCTGAAAAAAACTTATTGCAGATGACTTTCTAGTTGATACAGTTTTTTGCCTTTAATTTTTTGTGTTGTTTCTAGTGAATATTTGGCAATATTCAAGAAGACAGTTGCAATGCATGAAGTGTTCCTATGTCGTGTGGCAGCACATCCTATTTTGAGAAAAGATTTAAATTTCCATGTCTTCTTGGAATATAATCAAGATGTGAGTATCAAATTGACAAATGCAGTGTGACTTTTTTTTTTTTTTTTTTTTTGGTGGTACTGGGGTTCCTGGAAGCCCTTCTACCTCCGGGATACACTCCCAGACCTATTTTTATTTGGAAACAGGGTCTCTTAAGCCAGGGCTGGCTTTGAACCTGAGCGATCCTCCTGTCTCCGCCTCCCAAGCGCGGGGATTACAAGCATGCGCCACCACGCCTGGCTAAGATTTCTTTTTAGAGTCATTGGAAAAGGAAAGTAGTTAGAAAAGCATAAGGCCTTTTGAAGAATGTTTTTGATTTTCAAGGCAGTTTAAGTGGCACATTTTCAATAGTAATGCAGTATTTCAGTAGAACTTGATTGTCTTAATTAAAGAAATGATGGTGAATCATATAAGAGACTGAGCATCTCTAATCCAAAAATCAGAACTCTAAGCTGAGTGTGGTGGTGTGCGCTTGTAACCCCAGCATTTGGAAGGTGAGACAGAAAGATCGCGGTTCACAGACAGCCTCAGCTACTTAGTGAGGCCCCATTACAACTCAGTGAGACCCTGTTTCAAAATAGAGCTGGCTGTAGCTTGGAGGTAGAATACACCTGGGTTCCATCCCCAGTACCGGGGAAAAAAAATCAGAAATCAAAAACTTTTTAAAAATGTTTATTATTTATTTCTTTTGTGGTGCTGGGGATGGAACCTAGAGGCATTCTAGCTCCAAGCTACACCCCCAGACCTATTTTTTATTCTGTGTGTGTGTGTGTGTGTGTGTGTGTGTGTGTGTGTGTTTGGTGGTACTGGAGTTCCTGGAAACCCTTCTACCTCCAGGCTACATTCCCAGACCTAGTTTTATATTTTTATTTGGAAACAGGGTCTCTTAAGCCAGCACAGCTGGCTTCAAACCTGCGCAATCCTCCTGTCTCCACCTCCCAAGCGCGGGGATTACAAGTGTGCGCCACCACGCCTGGTTTGTTCTTTATTTTGAAACAGGGTCTGAGTTGCAAAGGCCATAAGTAGCTGGGGCTGTCCGTGAACCACGATCCTCCGGTCTCAGCCTTCCAAATGCTGGGATTACAAGTGTGCATTGCCATGCCTGCCAATCCAAAACTTTATTTATTTATTTATTTATTTATTTAGTGGGTCTGGGGATGGAACCCAGGGACATTTGACATCTCAGCTACATTTCCTTGCCCTATTTTTTAATTCTTTATTTTGAAAGAGGGTCTCACTAAGTTGCGGAGGGTCTCACTAAGTAGCTGAGCTGTCCATGAACCTGCAATCCTCCTGTCTCAGCCTCCCAAGTACTGGGATTATAAGCATATGCTACCACACCCGGCTTTCCAGATTTTAGAGCACTTCAAATTTCATGTTTTCGGATTCAGGAATGTTCAGTTTGACTGAATATTTAGCTCATTGGTAGAGTACATGCCTAGCATGTGACAGGTCCTGGCTTTGATCCAAAGTACTCCCCCACCATACACACAGAAAAATAAAAAGAAATAGAGTTATTATATTGATTATAATGCTGAGCCAAGTGTGGTGGTGCATGCCTATAATCCCAGTATTTAGGAGTCTGAGACAGAAGGATAGCAGGTTCATGGTAGCCTTAGCAACTTAGTGAAGCCCTGTTCCAAAATAAAATATGGGGCTGGGAGTGTAGCTCAGGAGTAGAGTTCCCCTGGGTTCGATCCCAAGTACAAAAAAGATTAATGTTTAAGTTTGAGTTAAGTCTTCTGAAGCCTTATTGGAAAAATTCAGGAAGGTGCTTAAAGCTAAAGAAGTCTAGGTTACTTTGAGTAAATCTTCGACTTCTTGGTCTGTTTTTAACTGGCGTCAGTGCTGATCGCTCCTAAATTTCCTCCATCTTGTCCTCTCTACCTGCCAAAACGTTGTCACATTGCAACCCTGCATGGTGGCGCGTGCCTCTAATCTCAGGACTTGGGAGGCTAGATAGGATTCAAGGCCAGCCCCAGCAATGTAACAAGACCGTTTCAAAATAAATTAGAGAACAGGGCTGGAGTTACAGCTCATAGGTAGAGCCCATAGGTTCAAGTCCCAATAACCACCTCAAAAAAAAAATTTTTTTTTTTTTTTTTTTTTTTTTGCTACATGCAAAACTAAGTGATTGATCTGTAAAGATTTCTTTATTCTTAGTGCTGGCAGAATTTTTTTTAGTGGATGAGTGATGTACGTCTGTAATCTCAGTTCTTAGAAGTTTGAAGCAGGAGTATTACAGTTTTGTGGCCAGTCTCAGCAACTTAGCGAGGCCTCCCATAACTTAGACCCTGTTTCAAAAAGATAAAAAATAGGGTTGGGGTGTAGCCCAGAGATAGAATGCCACTGGGTTCACTCCCAGTACCCTTTCCCCAATTTTTTTCTCTCTCCAGTTGGATTCATTGAATGATTTTTATTTATTCATTTATTTATTTTGCGGGTCTGGGGATGGAACCCGGGGCATTTGACCTACGAGCTACACCCCCTGCCCTGTTTTTTATTCTTTATTTTGAAACAGGGTCTCATTAAGTTGCAGAGGGCTTCACTAAGTAGCTGAGGCTGTATTTGAACCAGGTCCTCCAGTCTCCGCATCCCGAATGGTGGGATTACAAGTGTGCACCACCACTCCCAGCTTGATTGACTGATTTTTGTTTTTGTGGTACTGGAGATTGAACCTAGGAACATTTCTTTTTGGGGGGGGGGGTATTGGGTATCGAACCTAGGAACATTCTAACTCTAAGCCACACTCCTAGCCCTTCTTATTTTGAAACATCTTGCTAAATTGCTGAGGCTGACCTCATATTTGGAATCCTCCTATTCAGCCTCTGAAGTACTCAGATCCTTCAAGATCACAGGCATGTGTCACCACACCTGGCTAGCTTTCATATATTTATTTTTATTTCTTCCTTTCTGGTCTTGATGCTTTTGTTTCTTTTCCTACCTCACTGCTGTGGCTAGAATTTTTAGTGCATGTAAATAGAAGTGTTAAGAGCAGACATCTTTGTTTTGTTTATTTTATTTTTATTTTTTATTTATTTATATATTTATTTATTTATTTGGTGGTACTGGGGTTCCTAGAGACCCTTCTACCTTCGGGATACACTCTCAGACCTTTATTTTTATACTTTTTATTTTTGGAAACAGGGTCTCTTAAGCCAGTGTGACTGACTTCGAACCTGCGCGATCCTCCTGTCTCCGCCTCCCAAGCATGGAGATTACAAGCGTGCACCACCACGGCCAGCTTTTTTTTATTTTTGTGGTACTGGGGATGGAACCCAGGGGTATTCTACCTCCGAGCACCCCCAGCCCTATTTTTTATTCTTTATTTAGAAACAGATCTTACTGAGTTACAAAGGGCCTTACTAAGTAGCTTGAGGCTTTCTGTGAACTGCGATCCTCTTGTCTCAGCTTCCCAAATGCCAGGATTACCAGCATGTTCCACCATGCCCAGCTTTCTTGTCTTATTTCTGGTGTTGAGGGAAAGCAGTCAGTGTTTCACCCTCAAGGATGTTCCTACTTGTGAACTTTTTTTGTGTGTATGTGGTATTGGGGATGGGACCTAGTGGCATTCTACTTCCAAGCTACACCCCAGACCTATTTTATTCTTTATTTTGAAACAGGGTCTAAGTTACGAATGGCCTCACAAATTGCTGAGGTTGGCCACAAACCTGTTTTAGCCTCCCAAGTACTAGGATTACAAGCGTGTGCCACCATGTCCAGCCTGTTGTGGACTTTTTAATAGATGTCCTTTATCAAGTTAAGGAATTTGATTCTTTTCCTTATTTGTTGAAAGTACATTTATTGAGATGGTCATGTATTTTTTTATCCTTGTTTATTTGTTTGGTGGTACTGGGGAATGAACCCAGGGAAATTCTACCTCCAACCTACACCTTCAGCCCCATTTTTTATTTTTATTTTGAAACAAGGTCTCGCTAGGTTGATGAGAACTCTTACTACTTGCTGAGGCTGTTGTGGAACCTATGTCCATTGTATCTCAGCCTCCCAGATACTGGGATTGCAAGCATGTGCTACTTCACTTGGCTTGTCCTTGTTTGTTGGTGTGGTGGTGTTTTTTTTTTTTTTTCCATGTAATATAATGTTAAGTCTTTGACTAAGGTATCTTACTAGCTTTGCTTGATACATGTACTTCCTGATCTTTAGAATACTTTCCTTTTTGAAACAGGGTCTCACTGAGTTGCAAAGGGCCTCTCTAAGTAGCTGAGGCTGTCCATGAACTGCCATCCTCTTGTCTCAGCCTCCCAATTGTTGTAATTACAAGTGTGAGCCACCATGCCTGGCTTTTTTTACTTCTTGTTTTTGAAACAGGATCTAGGTAGGTAACTGAGGCAGGCTTCAAATCCGCAGTCCTCCTGTTTCAGCCTCCCAAGTACTAGGATTACAAATATGTGCCACTGCCCCTGGCTTTCTTTTACTTTTATTTGTTTATTTACATATTTATTTTTGCAGTACTAGGGACTGACCCTAGGGGTGCTCTACCACTGAGTTATAGCTCCAGCCTTTTTTGAGGATTTCAAAATAAAAAATTGCTAAATTACTCCCAGTTGACCTTGTACTTGCTCCTGCTTTAGTCTCCCATATAACTTGTATTATAGCATATACTTGGTTCAGACTCCTCTTTTATGTCCTCAAGTTGGCCACTTTATTAAGTTCAAAGCCAGATTCTAACCAGGGTGTCGAAGTGCACGCCTATAAGCCCTCTACTTGGGAGGCCGAGACAGGAGAACCACAGGTTCGAGGATAGCCTCAGCTAGAAGTAAGACTCATCAACCTAGTGAGACCCTGTTTCCAAATAAATAAAAAATGGGGCTGGGGTGTAGCTCAAAGGTAGAATGCCTCTGGGTACAATCTCCAGTACCACAAAAACAAAGAAAACAAACTGGGATTCTTTTGAGATTGCTTTTTAAATGTCTAAGAATAAAGGAGGCACTGCTTTTCATTGTCATCTCATAAACAAATGCTAATTGAAATTACCTGTCTTTCAGTTGAGTGTGCGAGGAAAAAATAAAAAAGAGAAACTTGAAGATTTCTTTAAAAACATGGTGAAATCAGCAGATGGAGTAATTGTTTCAGGAGTGAAGGTGAGTTTTTTAAATTAATAGTGTTAATAATTAAGAATTTTCTTTTTCTTACGTGTGTGTGTGGTACTGGGAATGGAACCCAGGGGCATTCTACCTCCAAGCTACACACCCAGTCCTATATTTTATTCTTTTATTTTGAAACAGTATCTCACAAAGTTGTGGAAGACCTCACTAATTAGCTGAGGCTGACTGTGAATTCGTGATCCTCCTGACTCAGCCTCCCAAGTATTGGGATTATAAGCGTGCACCACCATGCCCAGTTTATTATTTTATCTAATTTTTTATGCTTTTGCAGTACTGGAGATTGAACCCAGGGGCATTCTACATCCAAGCTATACCACCAGCCCTATTTTTTATTTTATTTATTTGTTTGTTTTTATTTATTTATTTTTGCAGTAGTGGGGATGGAACCCAGGGGTATTCTACTTTTTTTTTTTTTCTTCTTCTTCTTCTTCTTCTTTTTTTTTTTTTTTTTTTTTTGTGTGTGTGTGTGTGTGTGTGTGTGTGGTACTGGGGTTCCTGGATACCCTTCTACCTCTGGACTACAGTCCCAGATCTATTTTTATATTTTATTTGGAAACAGGGTCTCTTAAGCCAGCAAGGCTAGCTTTGAACCTGTGCAATCCTCCTGTCTCCGCCTCCCATGCGCAGGGATTACAAGCGTGTGCCACCACGCCCGGCAGGAAAATGGATTTTATTTATTTATTTTTTTATATTTTTGCGGGTCTGGGAATGGAACCCAGGGGCATTTGACCTCTGAGCTACACCCCCTGCCCAATTTTTTATTCTTTATTTTGAAACAGGGTCTCACTGAGTTGCAGAGGGCCTCACTAAGTAGCTGAGGCTTTCTGCGAACCGTGATCTCCAGTCTCAGCCTCCCAAATGCTGGGATTACAAGCGTGCGGCACCACGCCTGGCTGATTTTAATTTTTAGATACCAGAATTTTCTTCTTTTTCTCAAAAGCAGTTGATCAGCTGGGTGGTGCATGCTTACAATCTCAGCATTTGGGAGGCTGAGACAGGAGAATAGTTCACAGACAGCCTCAGCTACTTAGTGAGGTCTTTTGCAACTCAGTGAGGCCTTGTTTCAAAATAAAGAATAAAAAATAGGGCTAGAGGTGTAGCTCAGAGGTGAAATGCCCCTGGATTCTATCCTCAGACCCGCAAAAATAAATAGATAGAGCCGGGTGTGGTGGCGCACCCTTGTTTAATACCCACACTTGGGAGGCTGAGACAGGAGGATCGCACAGGTTCGAAGCCAGCCTCAGCTGGTTTAAGAGACCCTGTTTCCAAATAAAATATAAAATAGGTCTGGGAATGTAGCCCAGAGGTAGAAGGTGTGTAGTTCACAGGTAGAATGCCCCTGGGTTCCATCCCCAGTACCGCCCAAAAAAAAAAAAAAAGTAGATAGCAATGAAGTGTTTGTAAAAACAGAGCACCAGTGGGAACATTTGCATCGTACAACATCTGAGCTGAACCAACATCTGAGCACGAACCGTGTCATGATCTCTGAGCCTTTAACTACAAAACTATAATTCCTTATGTACAGAAATGCTTGTCCCACATTGGGCATGCCGATAGTTTCAGCCACCAAAGAGGCTGAGGTGGGTGGATCACAATTAAAGGGTCAGTTTAGGCAACAGTGAAGTCCAGTCTCAAAACAAAAGAGAATTGCATGTTTTTTATAAAATCTGATTCTGAGGATAGCTGTGTTGTTTCTCTGGTGATCTTTTTATGTTTATAATGGTGACGTAAGTGATTTATATATTCTTAAGTAAGTGAAAAACATTCGTCTTTTCTTTTTATCCCGTAGGATGTAGATGATTTTTTTGAACATGAACGAACATTCCTTTTAGAATACCATAACCGAGTTAAAGACGCATCTGCTAAATCTGACAGAATGACAAGATCCCACAAAAGTAAGGTTTTTCTGTGCCTAAAGTTTACATTTTTTTAAATGGAGTAATTGTTAAGTTGACTTCTTTCTTATAATTTTTAAAACTCTTGTTATAGAAATAGTGATTCTTAAACTGTGGTCTTATGAAGCCTAAACTCCAAGGTTTTTTTTAAAAGTCAGACTATATAGTTGATGCCTGTAATCCTAATACTTGGAAAGTGAGACAGAAGGATCGAAGTTTCGAGGTCAGCCTTAGCAATTTAGCAAAACCCTGTTTCAAAATAAAAAGGCTAGCCAGGCATGGTGGTGCCCGCTTGTAATTCCAGCATTTGGGAGGCTGAGACAGGAGGATCACGGTTCGAGGACAGCCTCAGCTACTAGTGAGGCCCTTTGCAACTCTGAGATCCTGTTTCAAAATAAAGAATAAAAAATAGGGCTGGGAGTGTAGCTTGGAGGTAGAATGCCCCTGGGTTCCATCCCCAGTACTGCAAAAAATAAATAAATAAAAAATAAGAAGGGCCAAGGGGTATAGCTCAAAGGTAGACCCCCCTGACTTCAATCCCCAATACCACACACACACAAATAAAATAGTCTGTGAGGTCAAACTTTTTTTTTTTAATTACTATACTTTTTAGCCAGCTATGATGGCACGTGTTTGTAATTGTAGTACTTGGGAGGCTGAGGCAGGAGGATCATAGGTTTGAGGCCAACTTCAACAACTTAGTGAGACCCTTTTATTTCAGAAAATAAAATAAAATAGAGTTGGGACAGGAGGATCGCAGGTTTGTTACCAGCCTCAGTAACTTAGGTCCTCTGGAACTTAATGAGATCCTGTTTCAAAATAAAGAATAAAAAAATAGGGCTGGAGTGTAGCTTGGAGGTAGAATGCCCCTGGGTTCCATCCCCAGTACCACACACACACAAAAAAGTATACACACATATGTAAAAAGTAGGGTTGGGGATGTAGCTCAGTGGCAGAACACTTGACTAGCAGTCACAAGACCCTGGGTTTGATCCTCAGCTAAACAAATAAAAGAAAACAAACAATTTTAAAAAGCCCAAATTATAAAATAAAGGGGCTAGGTATAGCTCAGAGACAGAATATTCTACCCCTGGGTTCAGCCCCTAGTTCCAAAAAAACAAAAAAAAACTATACTTTTTGTCTTTTTTACCATGTTAATATTTACACTAATGGTGCAAAGAAAAGATGAGTAAAAGTGCTGGTTCCTTAGTATATACAAATCAAGGCATCAGTATTGAGCTGCACTAAAGTTACTCTGTTTTTTTCTATCATGACTTGAAATTTTAAAAATTTGTTTTTCAGAATTTTATATAAGTATAACCATAAAGTATGCATTTTTTATTATTAGACTTTGATCATTTCTTTTTAGCGCTAAGTAGTATTCCATTGTGTGGATATACTAATACAATTATTTGTCCACTCACCTATTGTTGGATATTTGAGTTGTTTCTTGCTCATGTTTATTACAAATAAAGGTGAAATGAGCCACCTGTACATGATTGTATGGATATAATGTTCTCATTTATCTTGAGTGGCTGGACCATATGGTAAATGTGTATTTAACTCCTTAGAGAACTGACCAGCTTTTAACCAAACTGAGTATGCCAGTTTTACATCCATAAGCAGTGCCATGAGAGTACTAGTTTTCCACATCCTTTCCAACAAAGATCAGTCTTCTTTTGCTGCTAATTAAATGTATTTATATAAAGCCAGGCGTGGTGGCGCACGTTTGTAATCCCCGCACTTGGGAGGCTGAGACAGGAGGATCGCACAGGTTCAAAGCCAGCCTCAGCTACTTAGTGAGGCTCTCAGCGACTTAGTGAGACCCTGTTTCAAATAAAATATAAAATGGGCCTGGGAGTATAGCCCGGGGCTAGAAAGCCTCTGGGTTCCACCCCCAGTACCACCAATAAATAAATAAATAAATTAATTAATTAATTAATTAATTAATGTGTGTGTGTGTGTTTCCCCCCTTATGGTGATACTGGGGATTGAACTCAGAAGCATTCTACCTTCCAGCTATACCCTCAACTCTTTTATTTATTTGTTTGTTTGTTTGTTTTGCAGTACTGGGGATGGAATCCAGGGACATTTTACCTGTGAGTGACACCCCCAGCCCTTATTTATTTTTTTTTGAAACAGGGTCTCACTGAGTTACAAGGGTAACTCAGTGAGTTACTAAGTAGCTGAGTCACTAAGTACTAGTGGGTCACTAAGTAGCTGAGGCTGTCCATGAACTGCGATCCTCCAGCCTCCACCTCCTGAATGCTGGGATACAAGTGTACGCCACTTTTTATTTTGTGGTACTGAGGATGGAACCCAGGGGCCTTCTACCTCTGAGCTACACTCCCAGATTTTTTTTTTTGGTGGTGGTGCTCGGGTTCCTGGAAACCCTTCTACCTCCGGGCTTCACTCCCAGACCTATTATATATATATATATATATATTTTTTTTTTTTTTTTTTTTTTTTTTTTATTTTGGTGGTACTGGGGTTCCTGGAAGCCCTCCTTCCTCCGGGCTACACTCCCAGACCTATTTTATATTTTTGAAACAGGGTCTCTTACGCCAGCACGGCTGGCTTCGAACCTGCGCGATCCTCCTGTCTCCGCCTCCCAAGCGCGGGGATTACAAGCGTGTGCCACCACGCCCGGCTTCTATTTTATATTTTTTATTTGGAAACAGGGTCTCTTAAGCGAGCAAGGGTGGCTTCAAACCTGCACAAGTGCGAGTATTACAAGCATGTGCCACCACTCTCGGCCCAGATGTATTTTATATTTTATTTGGAAACAGGGTCTCACTAAGTAGCTGAGGCTGGCTTCGAACCTGTGCAATTCTCCTCTCTCAGCCTCCAAAGTACTGGGATTACAAGCATGCGCCACCACACCCGGCTCTTTTAATATTGAAATAGAATCTCATTAATTTGTTGAGGCTGGCCTCAAACCTATGATCCTCTTGTCTCAGCCTCCCAAGTACCGGGATTATAAGCATGTACCACCATATCTGGCTAAATTAGACTTTTTTTGTGTGTGAGTGTGGGCATGTGTGGGTGTGGATGTGTTACTGGGGATGAAATCCAGGGACCTTATTCCTCTGGGCTACATCCCCAGACCTATTTATTATATATGTATTTTATTTGGAAATGGTCTCACCAAGTTGCTGAGGCTGGCTTCGAACCTGCACTTCTCTTGTCTCAGCCTCCCAAGGACTTGGGTTATAAGCATGCACCACCATGCCCAGCTAATTAGACTTCTTTTTAACTAACAAGTAAAAATTGTACATATTAATGGGTATCATGGGTGATGTTTAGATACATGTATGCATTGTAAAATGTTTAAATGAGGTTAAACATTTCTTCTCAAACACTAGTTATGGTGAAAACTTCAAGGTCCTTCAGCTTTTTTTTTTTTTTTTTTTTTGTGGTACTGGGGATGCTAGTACCACAAATCCCAGGGGCATTCTACCTCTGAGCTACACCCTCAGCCCTATTTTTATTCTTTAAAACAGGGTCTCACTAAGTCTGGAGGGCCTCACTAAGTAGCTGAGCCTGACTGCAAACATGTAATCCTCCTGTCTCAGCTTCCCAAGTACTGGGATTACAAGCATGGACCAATACGCCTGGCTCATTTTAAACTTTTTGAGGGTTTTTCATACTGTTTTTCTTCTTTTTTTATTATCTAATTTTATTTTGTGGTACCAGGGATTGGATTCAGGGATATTCTGCCTCAAGTCTGAGCTACACTCCTAGTCCTATTTTAATTTTTTTTAAATTTAATTTTATTTATTTGTGTGTATGTGTTGTACTGGGGGTTGAACCCAGGGGTGTTCTACCTCTGAGCTTCACTCCCAGCCTTACTTTATTTTTTAGGTTGAAACAGGGTCTCACTAAGTTGCTAAGGCCTTGCTGAGCTGCTGAGGCTGGCTGCAAACTTGTGATCCTCCTGTCTCAACCTCCCAAGTACTGCGATTATATGATTGTGTGCCACCACACACCTGGTTTAGCTTTTCCATTTTTTTTCTCTTCTTCTTCTTCTTCTTTCGGTACTGGGAATTGAACCCAGAAGCATTCTTCCTCTGAACTATAACCTGCCCCTATTTTTTATTCTTGAAACAGGGTCTCACTAAGTAGTGGAGGACTTCACTGAATAGCTGAGATTTTCTATCTTCAGTTCCATCTGCTCCCTAATGCATCTTGCAGTGCCATAATACCACAATATGCTTTTTTATGCTTTATGATCTTTACTTCTGTTGTTCTCTTTATTCACACACTTTCCCAGCTAGGTGGGGTGGCACACATCTGTGATCCTAGTACTTGGAACGCTGAGACAGGAGGATTGCAGGTTCAAGACCTGCCTCAGCAACACCGAGACTCTCATCAACTTAGTGAGACCCTGTTTCAAACTAAAAATGAAATCTGGGTGTGGTGGTGCATGCTTGTAATCCCAGTACTTGGGAAGCTGAGACAGGAGGATCACAGGTTAGAGGACAGCAAGTAGACTCTCATCAGCCTAGTGAAAGCCTGTTTCAAAATTAAAAATAAGACTGGTAGTGTAGTTCAGCGGTAGATAGCCTCTGGGTTCAATCCCCTGTACCAACAAACAAATTAATTAATCAGGTTAAAATAGGTCTGGGAGTGTAACTCAGAGGTAGAATGCCCCTGGGTTTAATCCCCACAATCAAACAGAAAAACAAAACAAAAAAACACCTAATGTAATAGTTATCCTGTTGTATAATAGTTATTTATATCATTTTTTTTACCAGACTTTGGGTATCTCATATTACACATTGCAGTTAGGTGCTCAGTAAGTATTTTCAAATCAGTAACTAAATTAAACTTTTAAAATTTTCTCCATAGGTGCTGCAGATGATTACAATAGAATCGGTTCTTCATTATATGCTTTAGGAACTCAGGATTCTACAGATATATGCAAGTAAGGATTCTAATTAAGATCATGAAATATAAGTAAAACAAAATTTCTGTTGGCAGTCTAGGCAAACCCAATACTTAGAATCTAAGCCGGATGTGGTGGCACATGCTTGTAATCCCAGTACTTGGAAGGCTGAGACAGGAGAACCGCAGGTTCAAAACCAGCCTTGGTAACTTATAAAGGCTCTCGGCAACCTAGCGAGACCCCTATTTTTAAGTAAGAAGTAAAAATTCTGGCTGGGGATATAGCTTGGAGATAGAATGCCTTTGTGTTCAATCTCCAGTACCAAAAACAAACAAAACACTTACAATGTTTGCAGGCATTTTAGAATATTTTTTGTTAGCCAGGAGTGGTGGTGCATGCTTGTAATCCCAGCATTTGGGAGGCTGAGACTGGAGGATCGTGGTTTGGACAGCCTTGGCTACTTATGCCCTTTGCAACTCAATGAGACCCAGTTTCAAAATAAAGAATAAAAATTGGGGGGGGGGGTAGCTCGGAGGTTGAATGCCCCTGGGTTCCATCCCCAGACCTGTATAAAGAAATTTTTTTAGCTGGGCGTGGTGGTGGTGCATGTTTGTAATCCCAGTGCTTGGGAGGCTGAGGCAGGAGGATTGCACAGAATCAAAGCCAGCCTCAGCTACTTAGTGAGACCCTGTTTCCAAATAAAATATAAAGTAGGTCTGGGAGTATAGCCCGGAGGTAGAAAGCCTCTGGGTTCCACACTCAGTACAACCAAAAAGAAAGGGGGATATATATATATATATATATATAATTAATTAAAAACATTGACAATTAACTTTTTTTTTCAGTACTGGGAATGGAACTCAGGGGCATTCTACCTCTGTCCTATGCCCTAAGCCCTATTTTTTTTTTCTTCTGTCTTTATTTTGAAACAAGTTCTTACTAATTTGCAGAGAGCCTCACTGAGTAGCTAAGGCTGGCAGCAAACTGATTCTCCTGTGTCAGCCTCCCAAGTACTGAAATTACAAGTGTACGCCACCACGCTTGGCTGATAATGAACTTTTTACAAACTTAAATTGATTTTTTTCTCTTTTTTCTAATAGTTTTTATATCTGAGAAGTAAAATGTGCTTTAATATATAATTTTACTGTTTTTAATCGAGAGAGAGAGAGAGAGAGAGAGTGTGTGTGTGTGTGTGTGTGTGTGTGTGTGTGTGTGTGTGTAAGCCAGGGGCATTCTACCTCTGCACTACCCCCAGCCCTGTTTTGTTTTATTATTTTGAAATCAGGTATTGCTGAGTTGCTGAGGGCCTCACTAAGTTGCCAAGACTGGCCTTGAACCTGTGATCAGTATATCTCAGCCTCAGCCTCCCAAGCACTGGGATTACAAGCATATGCCACCATTCCTAGCCTTTTTTTTTTTTTTTTTTTTTTTGGTACTGGTGATTGAACCTAGAGGCATCTACCTCCAAGCTATACTTCTGCCCGATTTTATTTCTTATTTGGAAACTGGGTCTCACTAGGTTTCTGAGAGCCTTGCTAAATTGCTGAGGCTGGCTTTGAGCCTGCGAGCCTCCTGTCTCAACCTCCCAAGTACTGGGATTACAAGCATGTGCCATCACACCCGGGGACACCCAGCTTATATACAGTCTTTTATAGGATAAAAGTGGACTGTTTGTGTGTATGTAAGAGAATTTATTTCACAGTGCTGTTTCTTATATTAAAAAAATGCTCTCCAGGTACAGTGATACATGCCTATAATTCTAGGAGTTGGTAGACTAAGACAGGAAAATTGCAGGTTTGAGGCCAATCTCAGCAGTTTAGCTATACTATCAGTAACTTAGTAAAACCCTGTTTCAAAAAAGGTGGTTGGCAGGGGGCCAATATGTCGCTCAGAGGTAGCATGCCCTAGGTTTAATCCTTAGTAACACACACACACACACACACACACACACACACACACCTATTTTGGAATTACAGTGTGTATGTGTGTGTGTGTTTCGTTGGAGGTCAGATTGACTTTTGTTGTTGTAGTAGTACTGATGTTTGGACACAGGATCTTCTACCACTGAGCTATGTATCTTAAGCCCTTTTTATATTTTATTTGAAAAAATGTCTTGCTAAATTGCCCCGAATGGCCTTGAACTAATTTTTGTGTTGTGCTGAGGATTGAACCTAGGGACAGTCTACCTCTACATCACCAGCCCTATCTCCGGTCTCAGCCTCCCAAGTTCTGGGATTACAAGTGTGGACATGTAATCTGTGGTCGCCCGTTTGTGCACTGTAGTTAATTTTAGTTGCCCCTATAATACCATTTAAACTTCTCTATTTAAAAATAGTTCACATATATTGGGGGTGTGTGTGTCTGTTACTGGGGATTGAATCTAAAACCATTCTACCTCTGAGCTACACCCCAGCCCTATTTAATTTTGTTTTGAAACAGGGTCTCACTAAATTACAGAGGATCTCAATAAATTGCTGAGGCAGGCTGCAAATCTGCAATCCTCCTGTCTCGACCTCCCAAGTACTGGGATTACAAGTCTGTGCTACCACGCCCAGTATATTATTATTTTTATTTATTGCACTGCTGGGGATTGATCTCTGGACCTTTCACATGCCAGACAAGCGGCCTACCACTGGGATACTTTTGTAGCTCTTTTTATTTTTTAAAATTTGGTACAGGGTCTTGAAAAATTGTCTAAACTGACCTCATATTTATAGTAGCTGGATTACAGGTGAGTGCTGCTACAACTAGATCAAATGTATTTTTTAATAGTTTTTAAGGGGGAAACTACTTTCATAGTTTATTCTTTTTTCTGAACCATATTGTTTTATTGTTTCAGTATATATTTAAGAGCCAAGCTTTTGAACAAAGCAAGATACCATAGCTTGCAGTAATTAACATGCTACCTCCCCAAAAGAGTTAATCCTTTTTTTGGTTGTACTGGGGATTAAACCCAGGGGCATTCTACCTCTGAGCAACACCCCCAGCCCTTTAAAAAAAATTTTTTTTAGTCAGGAGTGATTGTTCACTCTTGTAATCCCAGCATTTGGGAGGCTCAGACAGGAGGATCGAGGTTCAAGGACAACCTTAGCTACTACTTATTGAGGCCCTTTGCAACTCTGAGACCCTGTTTCCAAATAAAGAATAAAAAATAGGACTGGGGCCAGGTGTGGTGGCGCACGCTTCCCAGCATTCGGGAGGCTGAGACCGGAGGATCGCGGTTCACGGACAGCCTCAGCTACTTAGTGAGGGCTTCTGCAACTCAGTGAGACCCAGTTTCAAAATAAAGAATAAAAAATAGGGCAGGGGGTGTAGCTTGGAGGTCGAATGCCCCTGGGTTTCATCCCCAGACCCACAAAAAAAAAAAAAAAAATAGGATTGGGGATATAGCTCGGAGGTAGAATGCCCCTGGGTTCCATTCCCAATACCACAAAAATTTTTTTTCTTTTTGTCTTACTGTGTTGCTGAGCATCTCAGCCTCCCAAGACTTTGATTAAAAAAAATAAACTTTGTCATGTTATCAAACGTAAGCCTGGGGGCTGGGGATGTATGTGTAGCTCTGAGGTAGAGTGCTTCTTTGGCATGTGTGAAGCCCTGAGTTCAATCTCTCAGACTAAAATGAAAAACAAATGCCAGGCGTGGTGGCGCACACTTGTAATCCTGCGTTTGGGAGGCAGAGACAGGTGGATCGTGCAGGTTCGAAGCCAGCCACGCTGGCTTAAGAGACCCTGTTTCCAAATAAAAATATTTAAAAAATAGGTCTGGGAGTGTAGCCCGGAGGTAGAAGAGTTTTCAGGAACCCCAGTACCACCACAAAAAATAAATAAATAAATAAAAATTTAAAATTTAAAAAAAAGAAAAAACAAACACAAAAATATAAATCTGTCAAGACAAAGTCACCCCCCTCCATAAAACAAAGTTCATAGTAGGAATGGTGGCACACACTTGTAATCCTAATACTTGGGAGGCTGAGACAGGAAGATTGTAGGTTCATGGCCAGCCTTAGCGATGTAGTGAATCCCTATGCAACTTAGACCCTATTTCAAAATAAAAGGCAAAATAAGTGTTTGGGACATAGCTCGGAGGTAGAACACGCCTGGGTTCAATCTTTAGTACTACAAAAAATAAAATAAAGGTGGGTATAGATAAGCCTGTAATTTGAGTGAGAATTTGAGTGAGACAGGAGTATCTCAGGTTCAAGGAAAGCCTGAGCAAGTAGCGAGTCTCTTACCAACCTAGTGAGACCCTGTTTCAAAATAAAATAAAATAAGGCTTGGGGTGTGGCTCAGAGGTGAATGCCCCTAGGTTCCATCCCTAGTACCACACACACACACACAAAGTTCATTAAATTGTGGTTTTGCCAGCCAAGTATGGTGGTGCATACTTATAATTCCAGTACTTGGGAGGCTGAAACAGGAGGATAGAAGTTCGCAACCAGCCTCAGCTCCTTAATGAGGCTCTCTGCCATTTAGTGAGACCCTTGTTAGAAGGCCCCTGGGTTCAATCCCCAGGAAGGAAGGAAGGAAGGAAGGAAGGAAGGAAGGAAGGAAGGAAGGAAGGAAGGAAATTGTGTTTTTGCTTTCAGTAGAATTTCCTAATTCAATTATAATTACATATTTCACAGAATGCCTTTTAGTAGTTTGATGCTGGGCTAATTATTTTTTTTTCCTTTTAGTGATAGTGGGATTGCACTACACATTACTATTACTACAATTGAGCTTTACACCAAGCCATATAGCATTGGGATAATTTTTACTTGATAACAGCATTTGAAAATGAAAATAAATTCAAAGCCAGGCAGGGTGGCACTGAGACAGAAGGATTATAGATTCAAGGGCTTGCTCAGCAACTTAATGAGACCCAGACCCTATTTCTTTTTCTTCTTTCTTCCCCCCTGTGGTACTAGGAATTGAACCCAGGGGCATTCTACCTCAAAGCTACCCCTCGTCCCTTTTATTTTGAAACAGGGTCTCGCTAGGTTGACGAGAGTCTCACTACTTGCTGAGTCTGTCCTCTAATCTGTGATCCTTCTGGAGAGACCCTATTTCAAAATCAGAAATTAAAAGAGCTTGGGGTGCCCTTAAATGCCCCTGGGTTCAATCCAAATACCAATAAAATATAATAGGTATTGGTTGTTCCTTTGTATAATTTTAAATTCATTTATTTATTTGTTTATTGTGATACTGGGAATTAAACTCATGGGCACTATACCACTAACCTACATTCCAGGTCCTTTTTTATTTTATATTTTGAGACAGTCACTATAAGTTTCCCAGACTGGCCTGAAACTTATGATCCTCCTGCCTCTGCCTCATTAATTGCTGAGATTAAAGGTATGTTCCCCTGAGCCAGCCTTTTCTGTTAATTTTCAAAACAAAGCAGCCATATTTGAAAATATTTAAAAATTAACTCTCAGATAATGTCTGGAACTGTTCCAGCTTTTGTCTTGTCTTTTAGATTAGATTAGCCTTTAGACTCTTTCATATGATTGTTCTCTATAATAATTTTGAATGTATAAACTTTGTTAGTATTATATATGGTATATTACTGAAGACTATCAAGATATGTTTTAAGTTTAATATATGGCTTAAACTGTCATCTTGCAATGGGGAGATTGTTTATAGTAGATTTCTTTTTGTGGTGCTGGAGGGATTGAATCGAGGGACATTCTACATGTGAGCTATTTCCCCAGCCTTTTTTTTTTTTTTTTTGAGGTACTAGGGATGGGACTCAGGAGCATTCTACCTCCAAGCTACACCCCCAGCCCCTATTTTATTCTTTATTTTGAAACAGGGTCTCCATGAGTTGCAAAGGGCCTAAGTAGCTGAAGCAGTCTGTGAACCTGTGATCTTCCTGTCTCAGCCTCCCAAATGTTGGGATTACAAGCATGTGCCACCATACCTGGCTCATTTTTTATTTTGAAACAGTCTTAGCCGGGCGTGGTGGCGCATGCTTTGTAATCCCAGTGATTGGGAGGCTGAGACAGGAGGATCGCACAGGTTCAAAGCCAGCCTCAGCTACTTAGTGAGACCCTGTTTCCAATAAAGTGTAAAATAGGTCTGGGAGTGTAGCCCGGAGTCAGAAAGGCCCCTGGGTTCCACCCTCACCACACAAAAAATAAATAAAAAATTAAAAAATGAAACAGTCAGCCGGGCATGGTGGCACATGCTTGTAATCCCAGCATTTGGGAGGCTGAGACCGGAGGATCACGGTTCACAGACAGCCTCAGCTACTTAGTGAGGCCCTCCGCAACTCAGTGAGACCCGGTTTCAAAATAAAGAATAAAAAATAGGGCAGAGGGTGTAGCTCGGAGGTTGAATGCCCCTGGGTTCCACCCCCCGACCCACAAAAGAAAGAAAGAAAGAGAGAGAGAGAGAGAGAGAGAGAGAGAGAGAGAGAGAGAGAGAGAGAGAAAGAGTGAGAAAGAGTCTTACTTAAGTTTCTAATGGCCTCCCTAAGTTGCTGAGGCTGGCTGTGAACCTTCAATCCTCCTGTCTCAGCCTCCCATGTACTGGGATTATAAGCATGTGCCACCATGTTCTGCTCTGTAATAGATTTCAAGTAATCTCACATAGGTGGAAGTACAGGGAGATTCTTGTTGAACTAAATGAAATCTGCAATTAAGACTTGATTGTTCTATATAATGAAATAATATTAATATGGTTTGGGGGCATCATCTCTAAACATTGGAAGTAGAGAATTATTTTAAATATAATTTCTAATAAAAATATTTTTCTCTTCCAGGTTTTTCCTCAAAGTTTCAGAACTTTTTGATAAAACAAGAGTAAGTACTAAATTGTAGAGATCTAGAGCACAACAACTATTTGTACTGTAATATCATACACTGGAAAATCTGTTAAAAGAGCCACGCAGCTGTGTTTGGTAACACACACCTATAATCCTAGTACTTGGGAGGCTGAGACAGGAGGATCACAGAGATTCAGCAATTTAGCAAGACCCTGTTCAAAACAAAAAATAAGGTGGTGGCGCACGCTTGTAATCCCAGCATTCCAGAGGCTGAGACCGGAGGATCGAGGTTCACGGACAGCCTCAGCTACTTAGTGAGGGCCTCTGCAACTAAGTGAGACCCTGTTTCAAAATAAAGAATAAAAAATAGGGCAGGGGGTGTAGCTCAGAGGTTGAATGCTCCTGGGTTCCACCCCCAGACCCACAATAAATAAATAAATAAATGAATGAATGAATGAATGAATGAATGAATGAATGAATGAATGAATGGGCTAGTAGTGTAGCTCAGAGGTAGAGTGCTCCTGAGTTCAATCCCCAGTACCACAAAGAGGGCAGTAGGTGATTTAGTATCTAATAGAATAGATCATTCCTTTACTCTGCTGTTGGTAGGCATTTTGGGTAGTGTTTGGTTTGGGTTCTTTAGATTATTGTATATCTTTGGAAGAACATAAACATGAGTTTCTGTTGGGTATATGTAAGTATGCGGGGAGTTGCTGGGTCATAGGGTCTACATGTGAAAAGTTCAGTAGATACTGGCGGTCTGTTTCCCAAACTGCTTGTGCCAGTTGACGCTTCCACTGACATGAAGGAGAGCATTCAGGTTGTGCCACAAGCTGGCTGATATATGTTTTTCACCTTTATTTTAGCCATTCTGATGGGTACATGTAGGTTTTTTTTTTTTAACTTTTTTACTTTATTTATTTATTATTTATTTATTTTTATTTTTATTTTTTTGTGGGTTTGGGGATAGAACCCAGAGGCATTTGACCTCCGAGCTACACCCCCTGCCCAATTTTTTATTCTTTGTTTTGAAACAAGGTCTCACTGAGTTGGGGAGGACCTAAGTAGCAGAGGCCTTCCGAGAACCGCAATCCTCCGGTCTCAGCCTCCCAGCTTGTAATGCTGGGATTACAAGCGTGCGCCACCACGCCCAGCTTTACTTTTTATTTTAATAATTCAGGTTTATAGAAAAATTTAAAGAATAGTGCAAGACAAACATTGTGCATGGTGGCAGATACCTATAATCCCAGTACTTGTGATGCGGAGACAGGACGATCTCAAGTTCATGGTCAGCCTCAGCAATTTAGCAAGACTCTTTCAAAATAAAATAAGCCAGGTACATGGATGCATGATTGTAATTCCAGTACTTGGGAGGCCAAGACAGGAGGATTGCAGGTTCACACCCAACCTCAGCAACTTAGGCCCTTTCTCAAAATAAAGAATAAAAAATAGGGCTTGGGGGTATGTCCCCAGTTCCAAATAAAAAATAAAGAATAGTGCAAAGGATTTCTATATGCATGTTAATGTAATTCCTTATAAAATACCATTCTATGTTGCTTTCATTCATTCATTTCATAGGTCTTTCATTCCAAGAACTCCATACTCTGTGTGTGTGTGTGTGTGTGTGTGTGTGTGTGTGTGTGTGTGTGTGTGTGTGTGTGTTATTGGGGATAGAAGTCAGGGGCATTCCACCTCTGAGCTACACCCCCAGCTTTTATTATTTATATTAAAACAGGGTCTCAGTCCTCCTGTTTCAGCCTCTCAAGTACTGGGATTGCAGGTATGGGCCACCACAAATGTCACCAAACACTCAGTATAAAGATACAACAGATAGATAGATGTTCCCTGTTATCTCAATAAGTGGCTGTTTACAGTATAGTTTGAGTCAGAATCCAAATGAAAACCCATATTACATTTGGTTGATGTGATATATCCTTTACCCTCAGTCTCTCTGGACTAGAGAGTTCTCTATCTTTTTAGCTGACTTGGCTACTTCCTATTTTTTCCTGGCACAGCTTTACCACATCTGCTGATTATTTTTTTGTGTCCTCAAGTACATTTTACTGGGTTTTTTGTTTTTGTTTTCAGTACTGGGGATAAAACCCTGGGGCATTCTACCTCTGTGCTACACTCCCAGTCCAATTTTGTATTTTTTATTTTGAAACAAGGTCTCGTTAAGTTTCCGAGAGCCTCACTAAGTAGCTGAGGTTGGCCACGAACCATGATCCTCCTGTCTCAGCCTCCCAAGTGCTGGGACAAATTTGTACTACCACACCCAGCTTCCAGCCCACTTTTATTTTTGTGCCACCATGTCTGGTGGTAGACATGTTTTTGTTTTTCTTTTTTTGGTAGTACTGGGGTTCCTGGAAACCCTTCTACCTCCAGGCTACACTCTCAGACCCATTTTATGTTTTTATTTGGGAACAGTCTCTTAAGCCAGCCAGGCTGGCTTCGAACCAGTGCGATCCTCCTGTCTCTGTCTCTGTCTCCCAAGCGCGGGGATTACAAGCGTGCACTACCATGCCCAGCGACATGTTATTTTAAGTAATAAGGCTGGCAGTGGTAGAGTAGATAATTGAAACCAATCCGTTTGCTGAAGACAACTAGAAAACCTTGCCCCCCCCCCAAAAAAAAAAAATCAGTAAAATGAGCTGGGCGTAGTGGCGCACGTTTGTAATCCCAGCATTCCAGAGGCTGAGACTGGAGGATCACAGTTCGCGGACAGTCTCAGCTACTTAGTAAGGCCCTCTGCAACTCAGTGAGACCCTGTTTAAAAATAAATAATAAGGAAGTGGGCATGGGGTATAGCTCAGAGGTCACATGCCTCTGGGTTCCATCCCCAGACCCGCAAAAAAAAAAAAAAAAAAAAAATCAGTAAAATGAACCAGGCATGGTGGCATACACTTGTAATCCCAGTACATGTGAGGCTGAGACAGGAGGATCACAGGTTCCTGGCCAGCCTTAGCTACTTAGTGAGGCTCTCAGAAACTTAGTGAAACCCTGTATCAAAACAGAAGATAGCTCTGGGCATGGTGATACATTTGATAACAATGCTTGTTATCAACTAAAATACATGGGATAACAATGCTTGTTATCCCGGCATTTGGGAGGCTAAAACAGGAGGATTGTGGTTCGCAGACAGCCTCAGCCACTTAGGCCCTTTGCAACTCAGTGAGACCCTGTTTCAAAATAAAGAATAAAAAAATCGATACTGGGTATAGCTTGGAAGTAGAATGTCCCTAGGTTCCATCCCCAGTACCGCAAAAAATAAAAAATAAAAATAAAAAATAATGTGTCTAGCTGGGAATGGTGGCACATGCTTGTAATCCCAGTATTTGGGATTACTGAAATAGGAGGATCTGGGTTCATGGCCAACCTTAGCTACTTAGTGAAGCCTTTCATAACTTAGTGAGACCCTGTTTCAAAATAAAGAATAAAAAATAGGACTAGGAGTATAGTTCAGAGGTAGAATGCCCCTGAGTTCCATCCCCAGTACTACAAAATAACAATAATAATAACAACAACATGTTAATATCAATTGCCATTGAAATAAATAGATAATATAATAAGTGAAGCTAAAAGGTGACATTGAAACCCATCATTAGCCAAGTACTTGAATCAAATATAGGATCTTTCCATAAATTTTCTAATGTCATTTGATCTGATCTAATTTTTAGTCAAAATTGTAAAGAAAATTAAGAGGCTAGTAGGGAAAAAAAAAAGAATTAATATTCTGGTTATAACTTCAATGTTTCACAGTAGTATTAAGAAGTAAATGCTAAGCTGGGTGTGATGGCCCACACTTGTAATCCCAGTGCTTGGGAGGCTGAGACAGGAGGATCGCACAGGTTCGAAGCAGCCTCAGCTACTTAGTGAGACCCTGTTTCCAAATAAAATATAAAATAGGTCTGGGAGGATAGCCTGGAGGTAGAAGACCCCTGGGTTCCACCCCCAGTACCACAAGAAACAAAGCGAGATGAAGAGATGGTGAGAGCGGAACGTGGTTGCTGACTTCAGACCTGGCCTTCCTTTCTCTTTCAGAAGATAGAAGCACGAGTGTCTGCCGACGAGGACCTTAAACTTTCTGACCTTTTAAAATATTACTTAAGAGAGTCTCAAGCAGCCAAGGTAATTTCATCTTTCATTTGTTGGAGGTAGTTGGAGTTATGATTATTAAAGAATAAGTTATTTTAAGTGTGAAGTTTGTTTTTTCCCCCTTTTAAGAACTGTAAGCCACCGGGCGTGGTGCCACACACTTGTAATCCCAACATTTGGGAGGCTGAGACGGGAGGATTGCGGTTCAAGGACAGCCTCAGCTACTACTTAGTGTGGCACTTTGCAACTCAGTAAGACCCTGTTTCCAAATAAAGAATAAAAAATAGGGCTGGAGGTGTAGCTCAGAGGTAGAATGCCCTTGGGTTCCATTCCCAGTACCACACACACAAAAAAACCTGTAAGCCAAGCCAGCCATAGTGACACATGCTTGTTATCCCAGTACTTGGGAGGCTGAGGCAGGAGAATCGCAGGATCAAGGCCAGCCCTGGCTACCTTAGCGAGGCTCTCCGAAACTTAGTGAGACCCAGTTTCAAAATAAAGAAAAAATAGGGCTGGGTGTGCAGCTCAGAGGTAGAATGCTCCTAGGTTCAGTCCCCACTACTACTACAAAAAAGAAGAAGAAGAAGAAAAAACTGCCCCAATAACAGTTCTATAGCTAATAGATTTACAGTTTGGTCTGTATAAATTCTCTAATTGAAGATGAAAGCACCATAAAACAAAAATAGTGAGAATATTACTAGTAATGCCTCAATAAAGCTGTCATTCATTCATTCATTCATTCATTCATTCATTGGTCCTGAGGATTAAACCCGGGGATGTTTTGCCTCTGAGCTACATCCCTAGCCCTTTTTATTTTTTTTTTAGAAAAAGGATCTCACTAGGTTGCCGAGAGTCATACTGCTTTGCCAGTCATACTGCTTTGCCGAGAGACTGTTCTGAAACCTGTGATCCTCCTATCTCAATCTCGCAAGTACTGGGACTATAAGCCATGCACCACCACACCCGGCTTAAAGCTGTTATTTAAACAAACGTCTCTAGCCAGGCCTCTAGCCAGGCGTGGTGGCACAAACTTGTAGTCCCAGTACTTGGGAGGCTGAAACAGAAGGATCATAGGTTTGCAGCCAGCCTCAACTATTTAGTGAAGCCCTCCAGAATCCAGACCCTGTTTCAAAGTAAAGAATTAAATATATATATTTATATATATAAATATATATTTATATATATATTATTTATATATATTTATATATATTTTATTTTGTCAGAACAAAATAAAAATAAACATTTAGAAGAGTAGCTGTTATGCAGTATTCACTGTAAAACTGTTGTCTCTGATGGCGAAATGTAGAACACACATGTGAAACTTTGTTTTGCAGGATCTTCTCTATCGAAGATCTAGGTCACTGGTGGATTATGAAAATGCTAACAAAGCCCTGGATAAAGCAAGAGCAAAGAATAAAGATGTTCTACAGGCTGAAACTTCCCAGCAGTTATGTTGTCAGAAGTTTGAAAAAATATCTGAATCTGCAAAACAAGGTACTGTTACATCAACCTTTAATTATAGGGGATGCTTTATTGTTATGCAAGTTAGTTATTTTAAACCTTTTTTGTTGTTCCCAGAACTTATAGATTTTAAGACAAGAAGAGTTGCAGCATTCAGGAAAAACTTAGTAGAACTTGCAGAATTAGAACTGAAGCATGCAAAGGTACAGTCTGTCATGCTATAGATAATCATTTTGTTGGGCATGGTGGTTCATACATGTAACCCTCGCCACTTGGGAGGCTGAGGCAAAGGATGGCAAGTTCAAGGGCAGCTTAGGACATTTTGGGAGACCCTGGCTCACACAAGAAAAAACTGGATATAGCTTAGGGGTGAGTGCCCCCTGGATTCTATCTCTAGTATCACCAAAAAAAGATAGCTGGGCCTGGTGGCACACGTTTGTAATCCCAGTACTTGGGAGGCTGAGACAGGAGGATCTGGGTTCTTGGCCAGCCTCAGCTACTTAGTGATGCCCTCTGCAACTTAATGAGATCCCGTTTCAAAATAAAGAATAAAATATAGGGCCGAGGGTGTAACCCAGAGGTAGAATGCCCTGGGTTCAATCCTCAGAACTTAAAAAAAAAAAAAGAAAAAGAAAAGAATAAAAATTGGGCTGGAGGTGTAGCTTGGACGTATTACTTTTTTTTCTTTGCAGTACTGGGGATGGAACCCAAGGACATTCTACCTCGGAGCTACACTCCTACCCCTATTTTTTATTCTTTTTTTTTTTTTTTTTTTTTTTTTTTTTGGTGGTACTGGGGTTCCTGGGAGCCCTTCTACCTCCGGGCTACACTCCCAGACCTATTTTTACATTTTATATTTGGAAACAGGGTCTCCTAAGCCAGCGCGCGCGGCTGGCTTCGAACCTGCGCGATCCTCCTGTCTCTGCCTCCCAAGTGCGGGGATTACAAGCGTGCGCCACCACGCCCGGCTATTCTTTTTTTTTGAAACAGGATCTCACTGAGTTGCAAAGGGCCTCACTAAGTAGCTGAGGCAGGCTTCGAACCTGTGCGATCCTCCTGTCTCAGCCTCCCAAGCGCAGGGATTACAAGCGTGCGCCACCACGCCCGGCTTAAAATAAAAATTTTAAAAACAGGGATGAGGCCAGGTATGGTGGCGCACGCTTGTAATCCTCGTGCTTGGGAGGTGGAGACAGGAGTATCACGCAGGTTTGAAGCCAGCCTCATTGGCTTAAGAGACCATGTTTCCAAATAAAATATAAAATAGGTCTGGGAGTGAAGCCTGGAAGTAGAAGGGTTTCATCCCCAGTACCACCAAAAGAAAATACTAAAAATAAAAACAGGGATGAGGGTGTACCTCAGAGGTTAATGTACCAGATTCAATCACCAGTACCACACAAAAATAAATAAGTAAATAATTAGGAGAGGGATATAAAAGCCTTTCATATAAGTAGAAATCAAGTTCTATAATTAAACTTGTACACAGAAAGCATATCTTATACTTACTGGAACATGTCAGTTAATCCAAACCATTAATATTGGTTGAGATAGAAATGTATTTACTGCAGAATCTGGTATTTTATGTCTTTAAGCCTTTATTTGAATATAAATGTATAGCTGTTTCCAAAATTCTGATATTTTAATGAACTTAAAGTGATATAATTTCTTTTCTTTTTGGCAGTACTGGGGTTCCTGGAAGCCCTTCTACCTCCAGGCTACACTCCCAGGCCTATTTTTATATTTTTATTTGGAAACAGGGTCTCTTAAGCCAGCACAGCTGGCTTCGAACCAGCGCGATCCTCCTGTCTCAGCCTCCCAAGTGCGGGGATTACAAGCATGTGCCACCACACCCAGATAGGGTCTTGCTAAATTGCTGAAGGTCTCCACTGGCCTCGATCCTCCTGTCTCAGCCTCCCAAGCGCTAGGATGACAGGCGTGCGCCACCATGCCAAGCTCTTTTTTTTTTTTTTTTGGTACTGAGGATGAAACCCAGGACCATTCTACTTCCGAGCTACACCCCTATCCCTATTTTTTTATTCTTTATTTCGAAACAGGGTCTCACTGAGTTTCAAAGAGCCTCACTAAGTAGCTGAGGCTGTCTGCAAACCGCAATCCTTCTGTCTCAGCCTCCCAAATGCTAGGATTACAAGCATGTGCTACCACTCCTGGCTTAAAGTGATATAATTTCTAATACTCTGTATTTTATTTTATTATAAGAATATGAAAGGCTTATTTAGGGAAGCAGAAGTAGAGTTTAAGAGAAAGCCGTGATTAAAGGGTTATGTCCAGAGAAAGGCTCTGGAAGGGTACATTTTCTGAAATGGGAAACAGCCTAATTGTATTTTCAGAAAGACTGCCACACTATATATATATATTTCAGTACTGGGGATGGAACCCAGGAGTGTTCCACCTATGAGCGACACCCCTCAGGCCTATTTTTTATGCGCATGTGCGCACGTGTGTGTGTGAGACTGGGGATGGAACCCAGGAGCCTTCTAACTCCAGGCTATACTCCCAGATCTATTTTATATTTTATTTGGAAGCAGAGTCTCTCTAAGTTGCTGAGAGCCTCACTAAGTAGCTGAGGCTGGCTTCAAACCTGTGTGATCCTCTCTCGGCCTCCCAAGTACTGGGGTTATAAGGGCGCGCCACCACACATGGCTTTTATTCTTTATTTTGAAACAGAGTCTCACTGAGTTGTAAAGGGCCTCACTAAGTAGATGAGGCTGTCCTCGAACCATGATCCTCCTGTCTCAGCCTCCCAAATGCTGGGATTCCAAGTGTGTGCCACCACACTAACTTGACTACAGAAGCTCAGCGTTGTTCTTCTTCCTTTGCAGGGGAACCTGCAGTTGTTGCAGAACTGCCTGGCGGTGCTGAATGGAGACACATAAGCCACACTCTACCTTCCTGTTCAAAGGGCTGCCTTCCTTCAGATGTTATTTTTGTTTTCTTAATGATGTTAAGCATTTATGCTCACTGGAAACAAACAAAAACAGCTGGCAAAGTGCATCTACTCTTCTTTTTCTGAGGAACAGCGGAGCAGCGCTGTGCACAGGCAGCCAGTCTGTGCAATGCTACGCTGTGTCTGCAGAGCAGTGGCCGTCATCGCGCACTCGTCCTACTCAGAAGCCCAAAGTTCAGTCTTTTTTAAGTAGCCTCTATAACTGTGTTTATTTTATAAATAGTATTCCTTATGGCTGCCAATCTTATTTACCTTTAAATAATTTCTGAAGTTAACTTTTCAAAATACATTGTTCAAACAAGATAGATTGCCTTCATTGATTTTTTTTATTTTTAAAAGCATCATATACCCTTAGTTCATTTATATATCCTTGTAAATCATCTTAATCAGACTTAATTAATGAACATTGAACTTTTGGGCCAGACTTTATGTAATCTTTATAAGTTTGATTTCTGATGAAAAGCAAATGCATTAGTATGTTTGCCTTAAACTTGTAGACTAAACCAATTATTGTAAAACAACCAGCGATAACAGTGATAGTTTTTAACTCTGGTCATTGTATCACTCTAAAATTTGGAGTAGCTATAATAAATCTACTCCAATATTAGAGTAGGTCTTTTGGGGTTTTTTTCATATTTCTCTTGAAATGGCATATGGAATTAAGTTCACCAATCCTTTTAGAAAAAATGAACTGCTCATCTGTGTGCACTTCATAGAAGGTGGGATAGGCAGGGGCAGGTAACAAGTTACTCCTGAAATACAGGAGGAGCATGCGCTCTCACAGATCTCTAGTTTCTTGGATTCCGTCCCCAGCTCATGAGACATACACCATCCAGCCACTTGGTAGCTATCATGCCAGTATGTAGACAGGTCTGCAGTAAGGAATGGGTGTGTGTGTGTGTGTGTGTGTGTGTGTGTGTGTGTAAGTAAAAGTAGAATATTTGAGATAAAAGGGTGAAATAGAAACCGGGCGTGGTGGTGCACGCTTTTAATCCCAGCACTTGCAAAGCTGAGACAAAAGGGTGGCAGTTCTCGGCCAGCCTCAGCTACTGAGTGAGGCCCTCTGCAATGCAGTGAGACCCTCTTTCAGAATAAGGAATAAGAAATAGGGCTGGGGGTGTAGCCCAGAGGTAGACTGCCCCTGGGCTTCATCCACGGTGCCACACACACACAAAAAGGTGTGAAAATAGGATAAATTGTTAGTGGTTATATTACAAATATTGGCCTTTTTAATGTGAATAAACGTTGCTCCTAGTTTAAAGTTAGACTGAATGGTTGGGCCTTCCCTCCGCCCCTTTCTAACTTTTCTCCTATCTGGAAACCACAGGCGTTGGGGCTGCTCAGCCTTGAGTGGTTCCGAAGCTGTTCACGTGTTCCCGCGCCGTTCTGGAGATGGCCTGGGCTGCACTTGACCGGTCGCGGTGACTCTGGCCGTTCGGCAGCATGTTCTCTTACCCCACTCGTGTGTTGGCTCATGGTTTGTCTCTAACCGACGGGTTCCCCAATGCCGCTGTTGTTTTCTGTTGTTGGCTGAGAGATCCTGTGTGCATTGTCTTTCATGTTACAGTTGTTGGTAAAAATATGCCCGTGTGATGTCCACCTGCAGGTGAACACGGGGCCGAGAGCCCGCCGCCTTCGTGGTCTCCGGCAGTTGTGGGCAGGTTCGCTTGACGTCTGCCTCCGTTCTCCATTATAAAGGACATGTCGACCTACCTCACAGGGGTGTTGTGAGGATTAATAAATGTTGGTACCGAGCTTTGGAAACGTGCAGGTGCTGTGTAAATGCTAAGAAACAGCAAGCAGAGGGCCCAGGCTACACCATCTGTGTGCGTGTCAGAGGGTGGAATTGGGCAGACACGACAGTTATTGCTGACATACAGGAGCAGTGTGTGGTTGTCACAGTTTTATAGTTTCCTGCCTGAACTGCTCATAGAACCTGTAGTCAAAAGTTTTATCCTTGCCGGACGTGGTGGTGCACGCTTGTAATCCCAGCATTCAGGAGGCTGAGACTGGAGGATCGCAGTTCGCTACTTAGGCTCTCCGCAACTTAGTGAGACCGTTTCAAAATAAAGAATAAAAAATAGGGCAGGGGGTGTAACTCAGAGGTAAATGCCCCTGGGTTCCATCCTCAGACACCCCCCCCCCAAAAAAAAAGGTTTATCCTACCTAATAGCTCACCCCATCATTGTGTATTCTATGCCTTTTGTGTGTGTGTGTGTGTGGTACTGGGGAGGGAACCCAAAGGCATTGTACCTCTGAGCTATACCCCCAGCCGTGTGTGTGTGTGTGTGTGTGTGTGTGTGTGAGAGAGAGAGACACACACACACACACACACTAGGGGCAGAATCCAGGGGCTTTTATTTGGAAACAGTCTCACTAAGTAGCTGAGGCTGGCTTTGAACCTGTGCGATCCTCCTGTCTCTGCCTCCCAAGTGCTGGGATTACAGGCAGGCACCACCACGCCCGGCCCCTTTATACTTTATTTTTTGAAACGGTCTCACTGAGTTGTGAAGGGCCTCACTAAGTAGCTGAGGCTGTCCGCGAACCACAATCCTCCAATCTCAGCCTCCCAAATGCTGGGTTACAAGCATGCGCCACCAAGCCCAGCTATTTTTTTTTTTTTTTTTTTTTTTGTGGTACTGGGGGTGGAACCCAGAGGCTTTCTACCTCCGGGCTATACTCCCAGACCCATTTATATTTTATTTTGGAAACGGTCTCACTAAATTGTTGAGAGCCTCACTAAGTAGCTGAGGCTGGCTTCAAACCTGTGTGATCCTCCTGTCTCAGCCTCCCAAGTTCGGGGATTACAAGCTTGCGCCACCACACCCAGCTAAACCCAGCTATTTTTTATTCTTTATTTTGAAACAGGGTCACTGAGTTGCAATCAGCCTCACTAAGAGTAGCTGAGACTGAGAACCAGGATCCTCCTGACTCAGCCTCCCTCCCAAATACTGGGAGTACAAGCATGTGCCACCTGGCCCAGCTGTATGTTGTAACTTTTACTGCTATGTTGTAATTATACATTATTTCAAAGTGATACATAATGCACACACCCCACTTGGTGTCTTCTCCTCTATCTCCCCCTCCCACACATGTTGGTGAGATTGTTAGGATGGAACCTTACTGGACATAACCTTTTTTGAACTGTTCTCCCCCTCAGTTCATTCCCCCCTTCCCTCTTCTACTGGTCTCTCTTCTCATTTGTCTGAAGTCCTTTCTGTTTCCCATTTTTTCCCTAGCTTCCACAAATGAGGAGGCACCAGAGGCTTTCTACCTCCGGAGCTACACCTTCAGCCTCTATTGTTTATTTTGAAAAAGGGTCTTGCTGCCGGGCGTGGTGGCGCACGCTTGTAATCCCAGCATTCGCGAGGCTGAGACTGAAGGATGGTGGTTCGTGGATAGCCTCAGCTACTTAGTGAGGCCCTCCCCAACTTAGACCCTGTTTCAAAATAAAGAATAAAAAATTGGGCAAGGGGTGTAGCCCGGAGGTCAAATGCCCCTGGGTTCCATCTCCAGACCCGAAGAAAAAAAAAGAAAAAGAAAAAAAAAGGGTCTTACTAAATTGCTGAGGCCAGCCTGGGAACTTGCAATCTTACTTAATGTCAGTTTCCCAAGTACTGGAATTACAGGTGTGTGACAATGCCTGCTTTTTAAATTTTTTTATTTTTTGGTACTGGGGATTGAATGCAGGGGCATTGTGCTTCTGAGCTATACCCCCAACCGTATTTAATTTTTTTTTAAATTTTACTAAACTGCTGAGCGTCTTAGTAAGTTGTTGAAGTTGGCTGGGGACTTGCGATCCTCCTGTCTCAGCCTCCAAATACTGGGATTACAGCACGTACTACCATGCTTGACCTTATACTTCATCAGTATCTTATAGTAAAACTATGGAGGTTACACTCTCAAACTAAAGTGGGGCATTATGCAGCAAATAGAATGAATAAGAAAACAGAAGTAATTAATTGAAAAAGAAAACTTCAATAAAATCGATGTGGTGGCCCACACCATAATCTCTCTAGGGAGGCTGGGACAGGAAGATCAAAATTAAGGCCACTGGAAAATTTAGTAAGGCTTTATCTCAAGTCAATAAATAGGCAGCTGGGCTTAGTGGCACACACCTGAAATTCCAGTACTGGGGAGGCTGAGACAGGAGGATCAGAGCTTTGGTAATTTAAAAAGAATCATAGCAACTTATACCCTATTTCTTTCTCTCCTATGTATGTATGTATGTATGTATGTATGTATGTATGTATGTATTTTTGCGGTACTAGGGATAGAACCCAAGGGCATTGTACCTCTGAGCTATACCCCAAGCCCTATGTTTTTTTAATTAATTTATTTATTTATTTATTTATTTATTTATTTATTTTGCGGGTCTGGGGATGGGACCCAGGGGCATGTGACCTCCAAGCTACATCCCCTGCCCTATTTTTTTATTCTTTATTTTGAAACAGGGTCTCACTAAGTTGCAGAAGGCCTCACTAAGTAGCTGAGGCTGTCCGTGAACGGTGATCCTCCAGTCTCAGACTCCTGAATGTTGGGATTACAAGTGTGCGCCACCACACCTGGATTTTTGAGACCCTGTTTCAGATACAAAAAAATTTTTAAAGGCTGGGTGTAGCTTGGAGGTAGAATGTCCTTGTGTTCAATCCCCAGTACAAAGAAAGAAAGAAAAAGAAAGAAAGAAGAGAAATGGGAGAGAAAGAAAGAAGAAAAGGAAAGAAAGAAAGATAGAAAAGAAGGCTTCAGGGTTTCGCTCAGTGGTAAAGCATCCCTGGGTTCAATCCACAGTTCCAAAGCAAAGCACAAGGAAGTGAAATCCTACTTGAATCTTACATTATTCTTCCTGAGTAGTTAGAAAAGGGAACATGTGCACCTCCACCCACACTCATCCTCTTTTTCCTGTTGAAATGACATACAATAGCTGGGCGTGGTGGCGCACGCTTGTAATCCCAGCATTTGGGAGGCTGAGACCGGAGGATCATAGTTCGCGGACAGCCTCAGCTACTTAGTGAGGACCTCTGCAAATCAGTGAGACCCGGTTTCAAAATAAAGAATAAAAATTAGGGCAGGGGGTGTAGCTCGGAGGTCAAATGTCCCTGGGTTCCATCCCCAGACCCACAAAAAAAAAAAAAGACATACAATATAAAGATGTGGGGTAGGGGGCTCAAGCCAGGTGTGGTAGTGCACACTTGTTATTCTGGTATTTGAGGCTGAGACAGGAGGATCGCAGGTTTGCAGCCAGCTTCAGCTACTTAGGCCCTCCACAACTTAGAGACTCTATTAAAAAAAAAAAAAAAAAAAAAAGCCAGGCGTGGTGGCACAGGCTTGTAATCCCAGCATTCAGGAGGCTGAGACAGGAGCAGCACAATTTGTGACAGCCTCAGCTACTTAATGAGGCCCTTTGCAACTCAGGGAGACCCTGTTTCAAAATAAAGAATAAAAAATAGGGCAGGGGGTGTAGCTTAGAGGTAGAATGCCCCTGGGTTCCATCCTCAGTACCTCAAAAAACAAACAAAACCACAAAACCAAAAACAAACATTTGAGCAGCATAACCAGGAGGTAGGATTTAGGCGTCTCTCACCAGGAGGTCAGAGGTCAGTCTGGGGCTGGTGCAGTAGTTCACCAGGTTATTTACTAGGCTGCTCCTCTCCACTCTATCATGCCGGGTGTGAATTCTTTCTGCAGTGACTATGAACTCAGGAGGGTATCAAGTTGGCTATTACAAGTTTGGGCCTCAGACTGACTTCCAGGTAGAAAAGGGGATCCTGGGGAGGCAGAGTTGGGAAACTTTCCTTAAAACAAGGCACAGAGGTTTTTTTGTTTTGTTTTGTTTTGCAGGTCTGGAGATGGAACCCAGGGGCATTTGAACTCCGGGCTACACCCCCTGCCCAGTTTTTTATTCTTTATTTTGAAGCAGTGTCTCACTGAGTTGCGAAGGGCTCACTAAGTAGCTGAGGCTGTCCACAAACCGTGATCCTCCAGTCTCATCCTCCCAAATGCTGGGATTACAAGCGTGTGCCACCACGCCTGGCTAGCACCAGGGCCTTTGCATCCTAGTACCTGAGAGGCTGAGACAAGAGGATCACAGGTTCATGGCCAGTCTCGGCAATTTGGCAAGAAACTACAACTTAGTGAGACCATTTTCAAAATAAAAATAGAGCTGAGCACACACACACACACACACACACACACACACACACACACACGATACCTTACCTGGGGACTTGTCGGTTTGGTTAGAACTGTGCTGTGTGGCCAGAGCATGGTGTCACTCTGGACAAAAGCAGGGTCTGTCAGTAATAAAGCAGTGGTCACTCGATACCCTGCAAGATGAGTCAGGACCTGAAGGAGCAACAGCTGAACTATGTATGGTCAACTATAAAATAAAGCAGAAGTCAGCATGAGCTGACTTAAAAGGCCACCGTCAGTGACAATAGTGATACTAGA
The DNA here is from genome assembly GCF_963383645.1 of Muscardinus avellanarius. Lineage (NCBI taxonomy): Eukaryota > Metazoa > Chordata > Mammalia > Rodentia > Gliridae > Muscardinus > Muscardinus avellanarius. The sequence goes on along the minus strand of NC_137798.1, from coordinate 40,231,867 downwards.
CAGTGGTGAACTGAGGAACACAGGCCTTGTAGAAAGGTTATCAGATCAGCAGATGCCACTCCTGTCCGCTCATGTCCCAGCTTGAGAGGTTAACAGGATTCAAACCAACATTAACACTGGAGAGAGTTTCAGGTCAGGATGCTGGCCCCAACGTCACAAAATCACAAGTCCCTCCTGCTGCCAGGAAGGGCGAAGGCCGGTATTTGTTTTACACAACACAGTGGGGGTGAATTTTCTGTATGAGAAGAGAGATGAAAGTTCCTTCACAAACAAAAACTCCAGCACAAAATTTACACAACCTGCAATTGTGCGCAACTATAACACTAACACGCAAAGTCACAACAATTATTTAAAAAAACCTTAAAGTACAAGAACACCACTAGAAAAAAACACTTCCTTTAAACCAAGAGAAATCAGGGGAGAGCGCGAACGCAGTCCCCCACTACCACAAATTATGCAGTCGAGTTTCCCACATTTGGGGAAATCGCAGGGGTCAGCACATCCGGAGTGCAATGGATAAGCCTCGCCCTGGGAAAACCACCTTCGTGATCATGGTATCTCCCCTGCCAGGTAAGTATGAGTTGGGGACCTCGCCTGCACCCACACCCTCACGCCCGACCCGCTCTCAACTCACGGTCACGCAGGGAGCACGCCCTGAAACCCGGCCCATCCTCACGCGCCCTCGCCGCTCGAGAAACCTCCACACTTGGTCCTTGGAGAGTGCCCACGCGCGACGTGGAGGCCGGCTGCAGCGGGACCGGCAGCCTCTGCGCGGGCTCCTTCATCTGCATATACCACGCCCCTCAGAGCGGTCCCGAGTCGCTGCCCCGCCCACCGAGGCCCCAGCCTTCCCGCCCCTCCCGCGAATGCGCAGGCGGCGAGGGCGCTGCGGCTCAGCCTCGGCTGGGCCGGACCGGACCGGGACCCACCGACCCGCTCGCTCCCACCTCCCGGAAAAGCGAGACGCGACAGTGTCCGTTAAGGGACCAATTCCGTGTAAACCCAGCACTCGGGAGGCTGGGACAGGAGGGCCGCGGTTCGCGGACAGCCTCAGCTACTTAGTGAGCCCCTTGGCAACTCAGAGAGAACTGGTTTCAAAATAAAGATTAAAAAAAAGGGCTGGGGGCATAGTGGTGGAGGCAGTGCCATTCCTGCTGTATGACAGGATCGCAGGTAGGAAGAGAATTTCGCAGGGCTGGAAGACTGGTAAAACTAAAGCCCGTATCCCTCTTAATTTTAGTTTCAATAATAATAATATTATTGAAATTTGAAAATTTCTTAAAATGAGGATTACTGTTTTGTAATCTGAAAAATGATGGGAATATGACTGGGAAATGCTCTAAGATTTGTGCTGGGAATAGCACTAAGAAGAATATCTCTATAGGAGAACTTTCAAGAAGCTACATAGAAGCCGGGCGTGGTGGCGCACGCTTGTAATCCCAGCATTCCGGAGGCTGAGACCGGAGGGTCGCGGTTCGGGGACAGCCTCAGCTACTTAGTGAGGCCCTCTGCAACTCAGTGAGACCCGGTTTCAAAATAAAGAATAAAAAACGGATGGGGGTATCGCTCGGAGGTCAAATGCCCATGGGTTCCATCCCCACACCCGCAAAAAAAAAAAAAAAAAAAAAAATCTTTATACCCTTCTTCAGTTAGGTTAATCATCAGATCCTAGTAGCAAGGAGTAAACACCAAAGTACAATCAATAGTGGGGTGTTAAGTGAGGGACATGTAAATCACTAAAATACAATTATAAGCAAGACAAAGGGAAGACCTGTGACATCACATGTCTTGTGATTAAGATCAGCCTCCTGCCCTCACTGGTGGACCTTAGAGGGCAAGTTCCGGAAAGGACAGGAGTCACACCCAGAGTTTTGGAGGATTCAACCTTTCCCTTTCGTAGAATCTCCTTTAACTCTTCTGGAACCTTTCGTTCCTCAGGCTTCGTCCATGTCCTCCGTCAGGGGTCGACTGTGGTATCCCCGTCAGGGAGCTAGCGCATTATAATCAGAATACTTTCCCACCTCCAACCAATTGTCCACTTACCTACACAGGAGTGTATGATGCATGGCAAGTGCAGAGTTAATAGTACTGGAAAATGGCTCGATGTCAGGACCCTGCCATTCCTACAGAGGGTTGGGCAGGGACCTCCTTGGTGCCTGCTCACTAAAGCACAAAAGAGTCCTCTTGATAAGCAACTTAATAGGTATTATAGAATATTAGCTGTAGGTATTGTATGCTAGAAAAATAGAGTAAGTTTAGTGGGGGTTTCATGGTTGGGTCAAAATAAACCAAAATAGCGGATACAATTAGCAGTTAATCTTAGAAGTAGATACAGTAAGTCTAATTTTTAGTAGGTAAGATAGAGGATAGGATAAGTTTAAAGTTTATTATGTGTGATGTAGAGTAGTAATAGGTTTTGTGGGTCAATTCATTACAAATTAATAAAAAACAAAAAAAAACCAGGAAAAACAGGTGGCTTCGAGGCGTGCCTGCTACGTGGAATTCAGGTTAATGAAAAACTAGATGAAAACAATGTATGTGTAACGTGGTTTTGAAAAACTAAATGAAGCGCTTGGGAGGCTGAGACAGGAGGATCGCACAGGTTCGAAGCCAGCCTCAGATACTTAGTGAAACCCTGTTTCCAAATAAAGTATAAAATAGTTCTTGGAGTATAGCCCAGAGGCAGAAAAGGCCCTGGGTTCTACCCCCAGTACCACAAAAAAAGAAAAGAAAACCTAAATGAAAAACAAAATATGTATGATGTGGCTTGCTGTAATCTGTCAGATTCTTGTATAAATAAAGTAAATTCTAGGGCACAGGCAGAGATGCCTGCCCCCTGCTACTCAGCACGGAGTCTCTCCTTCTTCAATTTCGCCGACCCTACATCTTCTTCAAGACCCCTGGACTGGCCGAGGCTGGACCCCCACAGTGTAGTTCCGAGGTAGAATGCCCTGGGTTCCACCCCCAGTACCAAACACACACACACACACACACACACACACACACACACACACACACACACGATAAATTCCAGCACCAGGGATTCGTCACCAGTGAAACGTGAAACCCTCTGACAGCGACCTACCTGGACAGCGACCCGGAACCTCCAGGAGCCGTGAGGCCAGGTGTCAGCTCATGGAGGGTGTTCGGGTCGCAGAGAGGTGTGGGAGAGTGTCTACAACTCAAGACTGGCACTGTATTGATTGCCAACAGGCATTAATTGCTAATAATAAGCTCTCATACTTAAGCAGCACAATAAATAAATTTTTTTCTCTGTCTCAGATGTCAGCCAAGAGCTGCAGCCAAGGTTGACCAAAGTGTTTGCAAATCTTGTATCTGCAAAACTTTATTTTTATACTGGGGATTGAACCCAAAGGTATTCTACCTTTAATCTAAACCCCCAGGCCTATTTTTTTTTTTTTTTTTTTTTTTTGGTGTGGTACTTGGGGTGGAACCTAGAGGCTTTCTACCTCCGGGCTATACTCCCAGACCTATTTTTATATTTTATTTGGAAACAGGGTTTCACTAAGTTGCCGAGAGCCTCACTAAGTAGCTGAGCCTGGCTTCGAACCTGTGCAATCCTCCTGTCTCAGCCTCCCGAGAGCGGAGATTACAAGCATGCTCCACCACGCCCGGCTTCTACTTTTTATTCTTTATTTTGAAACCAGTTCTGAGTTGCCAAGGGGCTCACTAAGTAGCTGAGGCTGTCCGCGAACCGCGGCCCTCCTGTCCCAGCCTCCCGAGTGCTGGGTTTACACGGAATTGGTCTCTTAACGGACACTGTCGCGTCTCGCTTTTCCGGGAGGTGGGAGCGAGCGGGTCGGTGGGTCCTGGTCCGGTCCGGCCCAGCCGAGGCTGAGCCGCAGCGCCCTCGCCGCCTGCGCATTCGCGGGAGGGGCGGGAAGGCTGGGGCCTCGGTGGGCGGGGCAGCGACTCGGGACCGCTCTGAGGGGCGTGGCATATGCAGATGAAGGAGCCCGCGCAGAGGCTGCCGGTCCCGCTGCAGCCGGCCTCCACGTCGCGCGTGGGCACTCTCCAAGGACCAAGTGTGGAGGGTTTCTCGAGCGGCGAGGGCGCGTGAGGATGGGCCGGGTGTCAGGGCGTGCTCCCTGCGTGACCGTGAGTTGAGAGCGGGTCGGTCGTGAGGGTGTGGGTGCAGGCGAGGTCCCCAACTCATACTTACCTGGCAGGGGAGATACCATGATCACGAAGGTGGTTTTCCCAGGGCGAGGCTTATCCATTGCACTCCGGATGTGCTGACCCCTGCGATTTCCCCAAATGTGGGAAACTCGACTGCATAATTTGTGGTAGTGGGGGACTGCGTTCGCGCTCTCCCCTGGTTTCGCTAGTTTCAAAAGTAGAAAAGCTTAAATACTTAAGTGAGTTTAGTTTCATTAAAGATTAGCTTGTCGGAGAGACTGAGACATCTAGAAGTTGGTAGTTGTGAGCTTTGGTCTTTTTTTATTTAGGGTTTTCGGAATGGGGAGACGCGGGTAGGCGAATGCGAGCTTGACTTGTACTTTGAGCCAAGGGGGAGATTTTTAGTCAAATAAGTAAGCTTTAGTGGGTAGTTTGGTATCTGCTATGGTTGGCATGGCAAAGGTCGCTGGTGACGTCTGGCATTTGGAAGAAAAAACTGCAGGAGGTGTTGGGGATGGGATTCTACCAAGTAAGATACACTCTCATGCCTTTATTCTCCAAGGTTCGGTGAGTATTGAACTCAGGGTTGTTCTTCCAAGCTATACTCCAGGCCTAACTGCCTCCGCTTCTTTGTTTGTGGTACTCAACCTCAGTGTGTGTGTGTGAGATTAAGGGTAGAACCCTAGGGTTTTTTATCTTTGGACTACACCCCCAGCCCTCTTTTTAAAATTTTTTTATTTATATTTGTGGTACTGGGGTTCCTGGAAGCCCTTCTACCTCCGCGCTACACTCCCAGACCTATTTTATACTTTATTTTTGCAAACAGGGTCTCTTAACTAGCGCGGCTGGCTTCGAACCAGCGCGATCCTCCTGTCTCTGCCTCCCAAGCGCGGGGATTACAAGCGTGCGCCACCACGCCCGGCTTATATGTGTGTGTGTGTGTGTGTGTGTGTGTGTGTGTGTGTGTGTGTGTGTGTGATTTTATATAATTTTTTTTTGGTGGCTCTGGGGATGGAGGGGCATTCGACCTCCGAACTGCACCCCTGCCCTAGTTTTTATTCTTTCTTTTGAGACAGGGTCTCATTAAATTGCAGAGGACCTAAGTAGCTGAGGCTGTCGTCTGTGAACGGCAATCCTCCGGTCTCAGCCTCCCGAATGCTGGGATTAAGCGTGCTCCATCACGGCCAGCTATTTTTTTATTTTGAAGCAGCGTCTCGCTAAGTTACAAGGCCTAAATTGTTGAGGCTGGCTTTAAACCTGGAATCCTGTCTCAGCCTCCGAAGTTTGTGCCGCCACACCCGGCTCCTTTTTATTGTTTGTTTTTCAGTACTGGAGATGGAACCCAGGGGCATGCTAACCCTGAGTTGCACTCCCAGCCTTATTTTTGTTTTTATTCTTTATTTGAAGCAGGGAGGGTCTCACTGAGTAGCTGAGGCTGGCTGCGAACCTGCACTGCTCCTGTCTCAACCTCCCAAGCACAGGAATTACAAGCGTGTGCCATCACGCCTGAGTAAAGGAATTTTTTTTAAAACGGGTCTGGGGATGGGACCCAGAGGCATTTGACCTCCGAGCTACACTCCCTGCCCATATTTTATTCTTTATTTTGAAATAGAGTCTACTGAATTGCGGAGGGCCTGTAATCCCAGTATTTGAGAGGCTGAGACAAGATGGAAGGAATGTCTCAGCAATTCAGTGATATTCTCAGTGACTTGGCAAGACAAGACCCTGGTGGAACTCAGAGGTAGAATGCGTTGGTCCCAGCCCAGTACATTTATTTATTTATTTATTTATTATTTTCGGTACTAGGATTGAACCCAACCCAAGGGCATTTTATCTCTGAGCTACACCCCCGGTATTCGACCTCCGAGCAACACCCCCCCCCCGGGGGTATTCGTCCTCCGAGCAATACCCCCAGCCCTATTTTTTGTTCTTTCTTTCATTTATTTATTTATTTATTTATTTATTGTGGGTCTGGGGATGGAACCCAAAGGGCATTCAACCTCTGAGCTACACCCCCCTGCCCTGTTTTTTATTCTTTATTTTGAAACCGAGTCTCACTGAGTTGCCACCCCCGCCTTGTTCTTTATTTTTTAAAATTTATTTTTTGGTGGTACTGGAGGTAGAATCCAGAGGCTTTCTACCTCCAGGCTATACTCAGACCTATTTTATACTTTATTTGGAAACAGGGTCTCACTGAATTGCTGAGAGCCTCAGTAAGTAGCTGAGGCTGGCTTCGAACCTGCGCGATCCTCCTGTATCAGCCTCCCAAGCGCGGGGATTACAAGCGTGCGCCACCACCCCGGCTTCTATTTTTTATTCTTTATTTTGAAACCGGTTCTCTCTGAGTTGCCAAGGGGCTCACTAAGTAGCGGAGGCTGTCCGCGAACCCTGATCCTCTTGTCTCAGCCTCCGAATGCTGGGTTTACATGGAATTGGTCACTTAAAGTGTCGCGTCTCACTTTTCCGGGAGGTGGGAATGAGCCAGTCCGGAGGGTCCCGGTCTCCGTCCGGCCGCAGTCCAGGCTGAGCCGCAGCGTCTCCTGCGCATTCGCAAGGGGGAGGGGGGGCGGGCGGGGCCTAAGTGGGCGGGGCAGCTGCTCGGGGCCGCCCCTAGAGGAGTGGTTTCTGGTTTATGTAGATGAGGGAGCGCGCAGAGGCTGCCGGTCCCGCTGCAGCCGGCCTCCACGTCGCGCGTGGGCACGATCCACGGACCAAGCGTGGAGGGTTTCCCGAGCGGCGAGGGCGCGTGAGGATGGGCCGGGTGTCAGGGCGTGCTCCCTGCGTGACCGTGAGTTGAGAGCGGGTCGGTCGTGAGGGTGTGGGTGCAGGCGAGGTCCCCAACTCATACTTACCTGGCAGGGGAGATACCATGATCACGAAGGTGGTTTTCCCAGGGCGAGGCTTATCCATTGCACTCCGGATGTGCTGACCCCTGCGATTTCCCCAAATGTGGGAAACTCGACTGCATAATTTGTGGTAGTGGGGGACTGCGTTCGCGCTCTCCCCTGATCTCTTGTGTTCCAAAAGCAGAAAAGCAAAGTTTTTTGTCAAAGTTTAAGGGACATTTTTCTTGTAGTAATTGGGGTTAGGGTTGTGGGAAATCTAGTTTTTTATTTAAACATAGCATTTAGTGTGAAGATGGTTTCTGAGAAAGTTTTTTAGAGGTTTCTTTGGCTTGAGAATAACATTGAGAAAGAAGACAAACGCAGCAGTAGGGGTGAGCGCGTTGATAGTCTTTCGTCTACAGCTCTCAGAATGGGGAGGTTCAGGCAGGAGAATGTGAGCTTGACACACCCTGAGCCAGTGGGAGACTTAGGGCTCCACTTACAGCTGGTGTGTCAAAGGTTGAGACGTCTGGCTTTTGTAGGAAGAAACTGGTGTAGGGGTGTTGGGGTGTAGGGTTGGGGTAGCCGGCGGCGACAGAGCCGGCGTCCTAACACTTTCCACCCCAGGAGCCGGGCTCTGGGGCCGGATCCCGACGACACCCGTGGAGCGCGAGCGGCAGTAGGGCAGGCTCTGGCCTCGCCAGGGCCGGGAGAGCATCTTCTGGCTTGTAATTCGCCGTGATGTCGGCTTCTACCCAAGTCCAACCACAGCTCATCCCTCACTGGAACACCCGGACGTGTGTAAATGCAAAACCGTAGAAACAAAATGCCGGCTTTTTTTCTTCCCGGCACAAAATAAATCGTCCCTGGGGTAAAGGAAACATTTTTTTGATGTTTTTAGCCAGCAGTACCCAAAGTAATTTTTTCCCCCCATCCTTCTTAAGACACTTGTAATTGCCATTTTCACTTTTTCCAGGGCGTGGGATGAAACCCAAGGGCTAAAACAGAGATGCACCTTTATATTTTACATTTTTAAAATTTTTTGCGGCACTAGAGATTGAACTCAGGGATATTCTACCTCTGAGCTATACCCGCCACCCCTTATTTTTTTTTTTCTTTCCATGTATTTATTATTTATTTATTTACTTCAGGGTCCTGGGGGTGGAACCCAGAAGATATTCTACCTCCGAGCTACACCCCTAGCCGTTTTTTTTTTTTTTTTTGAAACAAGGTCTGAGGCTGACCGTGAACCTTGATCTTCCTGTCTCAGCCTCCCGAATTCTGAGATTACAAGCGTGCACCACTGCACCCACCTTCAAGCCCTATTTTATTATTTATTTTTGTGGCATCGGGGATGGAACCCAGGGGCATTCTATTTCTGATACACCCCCAGCCCTATTTTTTATTCTATATTTTTTGAAACAGGATCTCACTGAGTTGCGAAGGGCCTAAGAAGCTGAGGTTTGCCGCGAACGGAGATCCTCCTGTCTCAGCTTCCCAAATGCTGGGATTACAAGCATACTCCAAGCCTAGGTCAAAACGAGATAGTTTTAAAAGAACAGTATTAGATTTTTGTCACTGATATTAGATATCTGGGGAAACAACCTAGAGAAGATTTATTGTGCTCACAGTTGCAGAGATCCCAGTCTATGCTTGGCTGGCTCCACTGTTTCGAGCCTGAGGAGAGAGAATGTCATGCAGAGGCTGCCCTGGAGGACTCTCCTTGAACTGGGGTCCACTGCTATGGCTGCCGCCACCTCTCCTTATGCCAGCAAATGACCAGTCACTTCTGAGGCCCCTCACTGTCCAGGCATTTCCCACCTCTGGACACCACTGTCTGTGTGTGCCTGTCTGCTTTCCTCCTTTCCTCTGCTCTTTCCTTCCTTCCTTCCTTCCTTCCTTCCTTCCTTCCTTCCTTCCCTTCCTTCCTTATTTATTTTGGTGGTACTGGGGGTGGAACTCAGAGGCTTTCTACCTCCGGGCTATACTCCCAGACCTATTTTATATTTTATTTGGAAACAGGGTTTCACTAAGTTGCTGAGAGCCTCACTAAGTAGCTGAGGCTGGCTTCCAACCTGTGCGATCCTCCTGTTTTAGGCTCCCAAGCACTGGGATTATAAGCGTGTGCCACTACGCCTGGGTTCTTTATTCTTTATTTTGAAACAGGGTCTCCCTGAGTTGCAAAGGGCCTCACTAAGTAGTGGGTGAGTCTGTTCACGAACCCTGATTCTCCTGTCTCAGCCTCCCAAATGCTGGGATTACAAGCGTGCGCCACCACACCCGGCTTCTAGCCAAGACTGAAAGTAGTAAATGAAATGGGAGGATCTTTTCAACCTGAATCTCCCATTGCCCCTTTTTTTCTTGTTTCCTTTTTCTTCCCCCCAAAAAAACCACATTTTTATGATTTAGGTTGAAGTTGTTCTGGTCAGTTAACGTTGGTTCCAGTCCTTGGAACCTCCTTGATAACATTCACTGTACTAACGCTTCAAAATAGGACGGGGAGCTGGGTGTGGTGGTATATGCTTGTAATCCCAGTACTTGGGAGGCTGAGAAAGGAGGATCAGATTCTCAGCCAGCCTCAGCTACTTAGGCCCTCTGCAAATTAGTGAGACCCTGTGTCAAAAAGAAAAGAAAAATAACAAATAGGGCTGGGGGTGTAACTCAGAGGTAGAATACCCCTGGGTTCAATCCTCAATACCAAAAAAAAAAAAAAGGGGGTAAAGGTTAGTGACACATTTTAGTTATGTCCTCAAGGTAAAGTCTTAGTGAAAAGTAAATGTTTTTAGTTACATTTAAAAAAAAATAAAAATAAGTCAGGCGTGTTGGCACACACTGGTAATCTCAGTATTCTGCAGGCTGAGACAGGAGGATTGTGGTTCGCAGACAGCCTCAGCTACTTAATAAGGCCTTTTGCAACTCAGTGAGACCCTGTTTCAAAATAAAGAATAGCCGGGTATGATGGCACACGCTTGTAATCCCAGCACTTGGGAGGCTGAGACAGGGAGATTATAGTTTGTGGATGGCCTCAGCTACTACTTAGTGAGGCCCTTTGCAACTCAGGGAGACCCTGTTTCAAAATAAAGAATAAAGAACCCAGACTGGTGGCGCATGCTTATAATCCCAGTGCTTGGGAGCCTAAGACAGGAGGATCGCAGAGGTTGGAAGCCAGCCTCGGCTACTTGGTGAGGCTCTCAGCAACTTAGACCCTGTTTCCAAATAAAGTATAAAATAGGTCTGGGAGTATAACCCAGAGGTAGAAAAGTCCCTGGGTTCCACCCCCAGTTACACACACACACACACACACACACACACACACACACAAAGAAAAGAAAATAGGCTGGTAGCATAGCTCAGTGGTAGAGTACCCTGAGTTCCAAACCCAGTACTGAAAAATAAATAAAAATAAAATCTTGCCTTAGAGTATAACAAGATGGAAGCTGGACTCTAGTACAAAACTTCTACTCCAGTACTTTTACACAGCCTGTGTTCCAAACCCACCCCTAAACACTAACCTCAATGATTCCAACAACATCACTTCCAAGCTTGTGGGGCCCTGCTTTTTATCTTTTCTTCCTGTTGGTAATTTAGCCATTAGAATAAACCAATGATAAAACAAAAAGATATTAGAATAGTTTCGTGTTTGTGTAACTTTCCTGCCTTTAAACCATAAAAAGCCAGGGGAGAGCGCGAACGCAGTCCCCCACTACCACAAATTATGCAGTCGAGTTTCCCACATTTGGGGAAATCGCAGGGGTCAGCACATCCGGAGTGCAATGGATAAGCCTCGCCCTGGGAAAACCACCTTCGTGATCATGGTATCTCCCCTGCCAGGTAAGTATGAGTTGGGGACCTCGCCTGCACCCACACCCTCACGCCCGCCTCGCTCTCAAGTCACGGTCATCTCCCGCCTGCGGTCTCCGCACCCTCACGTCCCCCGGTCCACTTGCTCTCTCCTTGTTTCCCAGGACACTTAACCCAGTACTATTCGGATATTGCCTACGCGGGACACGGAGGCCCCAAGATCAGCGAGACCAGCAGGCTGTGCGTGCGCTCATCTGCATACACCCCTCCTCCGTGGTGGGTCCTCACGCCCCGCCCGGAGGGGACCCACTGTCGCGCCTAAGTCGGGCCGCGTGTGCGCATGCGCGCAGTGCTGCTTCGGCCGCTCCCCCTTTAGGGACGCAAGGTGCGGGTGGGTACTCCTGGCAGGTCTTCCTTTCAGCTAAAGGACGTTTTGGCCCATTCTGTTCTCCCCAGTCTGATAGAATTTAAAATTATGAGAGATTCCCCTCTCCCTCTCATTTAAACATTAAACACTAAGATTTCCCCGACCAACTTATCAGGGAGTCGTTTATCCATGCCAAAGATTCTGAGTAGCCTGTCACAAATCGCTTCAACATTATACAGTAGTTAAACCTAGCAAAACTTAAAAACAGCAGCAGCAACAACAACATCTTAATTCTGAAGAAATAAACTAGGACAAGTACAAAATTCATCCACTATGCAAATTGGGCGGTGGTTTGGTATATATTATTAGAAAGCAGTGTCCTAAACAATTAAAAAATTATAAGTATACTGTTATGCTTTATAGTCAGTCCACACTACCTTATTTATTTTTTTAACCTAGTCAACCCTCATTTTGTATTTATTTATTTATTACTTGTAATGGGGATTAAACCAAGAGCATTCTACCATTGAGCTACCCCCCTAGCCCTTTTATTACCATGGGTAACTTGTGATCCTCTTGTCTCAGCTTCCCACATACTGGATTACGTGTGCATGCGACTGCAATCAGCTCAATTTGTGTTTACAGTTCCTTTAAACAGCAAACTGAAAACTTTGATACTTTACTCCTCTCATTGAGAGGCAGAGTCTGATTTGCTTCTCTTTATAACTGGCCAGCCTTCATGACCACCTGAGCCAGTAAATGACTGCAAGTGACGTGAGGCAGGAGAAGAATCCCAGCATCTTTCCTCTGGTCTCCAGTCATGTGGGGAGCTGAGCTGCCATGTAAGAAAGCTAACTGCTCTGGGTCTACATGTTGTGAGGAAGTCCAAGGCTTTGTGGAGAAAAATACCCCCATTCCTAGCTGGCATAGTGATACTATCATGTCATCCCAGTGTTTGGGAGGCTGAGACAGGAAGATCTTTCTCTCTCTCTCTCTCTCTCTCTCTCTCTCTCTCTCTCTCTCACACACACACACACACACACACACACACACACACACACACACACACAGAGCTTCAGTCCCCTGCTGACACTCCACACATCAGAAAGCAGAATAATCAGCTGTCAGCTGTGCTTGGTGGTGCACACTAGTAATTCCAAAGTAATTCCAGTACTTAGGAGGCTGAGACAGGAGGATATGGCCAGCCTCGGTTACTTAGTGAGGCCCTCTGCAACTTAGTGAGACCCTATTTCTTTTTATTTTATTAAAAATATTTTTGTGGTACTGGGGGTGGAACCCAAGGGCTTTCTACCTCCGTACTACACTCCCAGACCTATTTTATACTTTACTTGGAAACAGGGTCTCACTGAGTTGCTGAGAGCCTCACTAAGTGGCTGAGGCTGGCTTTGAACCTTTGCAATCCTCCTTTCTCAGCCTCCCAAGTACAGAGATTACAAGCGTGTGCCACCACACCCGGCAGTAAGACCCTATTTCAAAATAAAGAATAAAAAATAGGGCTAAAGGGTGTAGCTCAGAGGTAGAATGCTCCTGAGTTCAATCCCAGCACCACACACACAAACACACAAAGCAGAGTAATCCTTGCCAAAACTGCATATTTGTTATAATCACCATTAGCCATGCAAGTGGCACATGTCTATAATCCCAGTACTTGGGAGGCTGAAACAGGAGGATTGCAGGTTTGAGACCAGCCTCAGCAATTTATAAAGACTCTCAGCAACCTAGTGAGATCCTGTTTCAAAACAAAGTAAAAAGGGGTGGGGATGTAGATTGGAGGCAGAATGCCCCTGGGTTCAACCCCCAGTACCATTAAAAAAAACATTGTTGTGGAGCCGGGCGTGGTGGCACACACTTGTAATCCCCACACTTGGGAGACGGAGATAGGAGGCCCACACAGGTTCAAAGCCAGCCTTAGATACTTAGTGAGGCTCTCAGCAACTTAGTGAGACCCTGTTTCCAAATAAAATATAAAATAGGTCTGGGAGTATAGCCTGGAGGTAGAAAGCCCCTGGGTTCCACCCCCAGTAACACACACACACACACACACACACACACACACACACACACTCTCTCTCTCTCTCTCTCTCTCTCTCTCTCTCTTTCTCTCTCTCTCTCTCGTTTCAATGTCTTTAAACTTTGGAGATGGTGCTGCTCTGCAGCAACAGAGCCGTGAAATCAGTACTGGTGATGTAACCCAGGGGCATTCTACCTCCAAGCTACACTCCCAGCCCTATTTTTTTTTTTTTTTTTGGTGGTACTGCAGGTGGAACCCAGGAGCTTTCTACCTCCAGGCTAAACTACGAGACCTGGGTTTTTTTTTTTTATATTTTATTTGGAAACAGGGTCTCACTAAGTTGTTGAGAGCTTCTCTAAGTAGCTGAGGCTGGCTTTGAACCTGCGTGATCCTCCTGTCTCAGCCTCCCAAGCGCGGGGATTACAAGCGTGCACCACCACGCGCAGCTGGTCCAGCTCTATTTTATATTTATTTAAATATTCCTCTATTTTTTATTCTTTGTTTTAAACAGGGTCTCACTAAGTTGCAAAGGGCCTCACTAAGTAACTGAGACTGTCCGCAAACCTCAATCCTCCTGTCTCAGCCTCCCAAATGCTGGGATGACAAGTGTGCACCACCACACCAGCTTATTCTTTATTTTGAAACAAGTTCTCACTGAATTGCGGAGGGCCTCACTAAGTTAAGCAGAGGCTGTCCTCGAACTGCGATTTTTTCTCAGCCTTCCAAGTACTGGGATTACAGGTGTGTGTAATAGGTCCAACTTTTGTGGCACCATAATGAACGTGGACAGAAGGGCATATCCCTGAAGAGGTCCATGATTCCTGGAAAAAATGGGTTTTCCAACAGACGCCTCCTTCACATCACTGTGACTCATAGCAAAGTATTGTAGGTGCAAGAAAGGGGGTGATCACCCTCCTGTCCATTATAAAGTGTCAAGGCCCACAGCACTCTACTGAAAAATAGGCTAACAAGAGAAAAACATAACACTTATTTGATCATAGTTGTACGTGACAAGGAAGTGGAATTGGAGGAGGGCTGCGCAAGAGTTGGATAGCCGTGTGTGGTGGCGCACGCTTGTAATCCCAGGATTTGGGAGGCTGAGACAGGACGATTGCGGTTCGCGGACAGCCTCAACTACTTAGTGAGGCCCTCTGCAACTCAGTGAAACCCTGCTTCAAAATAAAGAATAAAAACTAGGGCTGAGGATGTAGCTTGGGGGTAGAATGGCCCTGGGTTCCATCCCTAGTACCGCAAAAAAAGAAAGAAAGAAAAAAAAAAGAGTTGGGACAGAGAAGAGCTCTATTAAGGCAACTCTAGGTAGAGAGAGGATGAAGCAGCTGGTGGGCAAGGCGGAGCCACGTGGTGAGAGCAAAGCAGGAGAAGGGCTTGAGGCCAGGAGTTTGGAGAGACTCTGGAGTCCTGCCTGTGGACCTACAGGAGTTTAGGCTACGCGACCCTCATCATCCAGACTTCTGTTTCGTAGGTCACAGGAGCCATCGACCGCAGGGTGCTCACCGCAGGGACTACCACCCATGAAGGCACTGATTACCACAAGGCACTGATTACCACGTTCTTTAGTTAATAAGGTAGTTCTTTTGGCGGTACCAGACAGGGACATTCTACCATACAACCCCAGCCCTATTTCTTAGTCTTTTTAATTTTATTTATTTATTCATTTTTGGTGGTACTGGGGTTCCTGGAAACCCGTCTACCTCCGGACTACACTCCCAGACACCTATTTTTTACATTTTTTGTATTATTTGGAAACAGGGTCTCTCATTTCGAACCTGCGAGAACCTCCTCTCTCTGCCTCCCAAGCGCGGGGATTACACGCGTGCGCCAACTCGCCTGGCAATAAGGCAGTTCCTACTTGAAGCGGCGCCGAGGGGGCGGGGTTGTAGGCCCCGCCCCTTCCCCGCCCCTCGGCCTGACGGTCGGCGCAGGCGCGGGCAGGACTCGGAAGTGCGGGCGGAAGTGGAGCGGGGGGACGCTTTAGGGGGCGCACCGCCGAGTAAACAGGGGCGCCGCAGACCCGGCCCCGTGGTGCAGGCCGCCGCCGCCGCGGTCATGAGCCGGCTCCAGGACGACTACGACCCCTACGCGGTTGAAGAGCCCAGCGACGAGGAGCCAGCTCTGAGCAGGTGGGCCCTGGGCGCCGCGGCCATGGTGGGAGGCGAGGGCCGGGGCGGGCTGTCCCCGATCGCAGGGCCGCTGGGGTCCTCGCCCGAGTTCCTCCACCCTCCCGGCCTCAAGCGTAAATCCTCAGAGTTTAAATCTTCCTCCCCAAAGCCAAGGCACCCACTCGCCCTCGGTGTCTCATTTATAAAGTGGAATTTTCTTTTTGGTACTTTGAGTTAAAGTTGCATTCTACCTCCGAACTCGAACATTAACCCTATTTATTTACTTACTCATTTATTTATTTACGTATTTTTGCGGTACTGGGGATGGAACCCGGGGCAGTCTACCCATGAGCTACACCTTCAGCCCTATTTTTTTTTTTTATTCTTTATTTTGAAACAGGTCTCACCGAATTGCAAAGGGCCTCACTAAGTAGCTGAGGCTGTCCGCGAACCGTGATCCTCCTGTCTCAGCTTCCCAAATGCTGGTATTACAACTTTGCACCACCAAGTCCGGCTATTATTTATTTTGAAACAAGGTCTCATCAAGTTGCTGAGGCTGGCCTCGAACCTGAGGCCTCACCAAGTTGCTAGGTTGGCGTCGAACTTGAGATCTTTCTATCTCAGCCTCCTAAGTACTAGATTTACGTGCATGTGGTACCCCGCCTGGCAAGTTCACTCCTTTTTTTTTTTTTTTTAAACTGTTACTAATACTCTACGGTTTAACACTTAATTCATTGAAGGACATCTGGGTTTTCAGTTTTGGCTGTTATGAGTAAGGCTGCTGTAAATAGTTATATATAGGGTTTTATTTGAAAATAAGTTTTCATTTCTTTGGGATAAATGCCTTAGGAGAGTAGTTGCTCGGTATTTAGTAATTGCATACTTAGTTTTATATGAAACTGTCAAGCTGTTTCTCATGGTGGCTGTACAATTTTGCAATCCCACCAGCAGTGGTTTAAATGTTACTTAGTGGGTTGGCCATCCTGAAAAAAAGTTAAAATAATTTATGTCCCACACATTGTAAATTCTGGAATACAAGATCAGAGTTTGTCAGCTTTGGCAGGATTGGCATTTTGGGTCTAGAATTCGTTTTCCTTTGGGGATATCTTGTTCATTGTAAGATGTTTAGCAGCACATCTGGCCTCTACCCACAAGATGCCAGTTGCTCTACCTGTTTTCTAGTTGTAACAATCAAAAATGTGTGTAGCCATGCTAAGTGTACCCTGTGGGAGCAAAATTGCTTCCAGTTGAGGATAGAGAGGGAGTAGATAAAGGGTAACAGTAGGAGATGAGGTTGAAAAAGATTTGTTGGAGCCAGGTATTCTTTTTTTTTTTTTTTTTTTTTTGGTGGTACTGGGGGTGGAACCCAGAGGCTTTCTATCTACTTCCAGGCTATACTCCCAGACCTTTTTTTTGGAAACAGGGTCTCACTAAGTTGCTGAGAGCCTCACTAAGTAGCTGAGGCTGGCTTCGAACCCATGTGATCCTCCTGTCTCAGCCTCCCAAGTGCGGGGATTACAAGCGTGCACCACCACGCCTGGCAAGGAGCCAGCTGTTCTTTGCTCCTCCTCCCAGGGGGGATTCTACCTCCCTGTCTATTTTACTTATTTTGAAACAGAGTATGGCTAGGTTGATGAGATTTTCACTACTTGCTGAGGCTGTTCTTGAACCTTCAGCCCTCCTGTCTTAGCCTCTCAAGTACTAGGATTACAAGCATGTGCTCCTACACCCAGCTAGGAAGGTTCCATCCCCAGCACCACCAAAAAAAAAGCCAATGAGGCTGGCTTCGAACCTGTATGATCTTCCTGTCTCCGCCTCCCAAGCACAAGGATTATTCTCAGCTTTTGATGGGAGTTTTAAGTAAATTTAATTTTTTTGTTTTTTGTTTTTTTTTTGTTCTGGGGATGGAATCCCAGGGCATTTTACTTCTGAGCTATACCTGTAGCTGCGCGCGCGCGCGCGCGCGTGTGCGTGTGTGTGTGTGTGTGTGTGTGTGTGTATTTTTTTTTTAATTTTTTTTAATTTTTTTTTCTTTTTGGTACTGGGAATTGGGTTTACTGGGGATTGAACCTAGAGGCATTCTACCTCTGAGCTACACCTTGAAGCCCCAGACCTATTTTTTTCTTTTTGTTGCAGAACTGGGGTTTGAACCCAGGGTCTTTCTACCTCTGAGCTATGCCACTAGCCCTATTTTTTTATTCTTAATTTTTTTTGGGGGGGTGGTACTGGGGATGGAACCCAGGAGCCTTCTACCTCTGGGCTACACTCCCAGACCTATTTTATATTTTATTTGGAAACAGGGTCTCTTAAGCCAGCTGAGGCTGGCTTTGAACCTGTGTGATCCTCCTGTCTCAGCCTCCCAAGCACAGGGATTACAAGCGTGTACCACCACAACCGGCCTGGCTTTTTATTCTTAATTTTGAAACAGGGTCTCACTAAGATGTCGAGGCCCTCATTAAGTAGCTGAGGCTGGCCAGGAACCTGTTATCTTCCTGTCTCAGCCTCCCAAGCACTGGGATTTTAAGAGTGTGCCACAGCCAGGCGTGGTGGTGCATGCTTGTAATTCCAGCGCTTGGGAGGCTGAGACAGGATCGCACAGGTTCGAAGCCAGCCTCAGCTACTTAGTGAGGCTCTCAGCAACTTAGTGAGACCCTGTTTCCAAATAAAATATAAAATTGGTCTTAGAGTATAGCCCGGAGGTAGAGAAGCCCCTGGGTTCTACCCTCAGTACCACAGAAATAAATAAGTAAGTAAGTAAAATAAAATAAAAAAGGAGTGTGCCACTATGTCTGTTTGGCTGTTATTTAAAAAAATTTTTTTTTTTTCTGGGTCTAGGGATGGAACCCAGGGGCAATCGACCTCCGAGCTACACCTCCTGCCCTATTTTTTATTCTTTATTTTGAAACAGGGTTTCACTAAGTTGCGGAGGCCCTCATTAAGTAGCTGAGGTTGTCCATGAACTGCAATCCTCCAGTCTCAGCCTCCCAAATGCTGGGATTACAAGCTCACCATCACGCCTGGCTATTTTTTAAATTTTGAAACAGAGTTTTACTAAGTTGCAGAGGACCTCACTAAATTGTTGAGGCTGGCCACAAACCTGCTCTCCTGTCTTGGAAGGCTGAGGCCTTCCAAGTACTGGAATTACAAGCGTACACCATGCCTGGCTTAATTTTTTTTATACATTCTTTCTGATTTAAATGTGTACTAGCTCTGAAGATGAAGTGGATGTGCTTTTACATGGAACTCCTGACCAAAAACGGAAACTCATCAGAGAATGTCTTACTGGAGAAAGTGAGTCATCTAGTGAAGATGAGTTTGAAAAAGAAATGGAAGCTGAATTAAATTCCACCATAAAAACAATGGAGGACAAGCTCTCCTCTCTGGGAACAGGTGAGGTCTGGGTTCAGTTTTGTATCTACTTTCGTAAGCTCCATAGGGGAGGAATCTTACTCGTGATCTTTCGTGTGACTGCACTTGCTGTAGATGTGCAGCACATACTGATTGGGCGCAGGAATAAACGTGTTTGGCAAGCCGGCCAGTTTTCTTTGATGACTATGGGGGAAGTGTCAGATGTTGTTGGAAATCGACTATTTAGTATTGTGTACTTGTATAATATCCTCTTGTAGTTTTTACTTGAAGATAATGATCCAGAAATTTTATAAAAGTAGTTTGTAATTTCAGTACTTGGAAGGCTGAGAATTGCAAGTTTGCTTGGTAACTTAGCTAGACCCTGTTTCAAAAATAAGAAATCATAAAAAAAGGGCTGGTGATGTAGCACAGAGGTAGAATACTCCTGGGTTCAGTCCCCAGTAATACATCCAATACACACACACACACACTCACACACACACACACACTCTCTCTCTCTTTAGGGTTAGATAGTACTGATGGTAGATTTAATGATGTATTACCACAGCCTTATCTCATTTTATTTACCTATTTATTTATTTATTTATTTATTTGTTTATTTATTTTGGTGGTACTGGGGTTCCTGGAAGCCCTTCTACCTCCGGGCTACACTCCCAGACCTATTTTTACATTTTTATTTGGAAACAGGCTCTCCTAAGCCAGCGCGCGAAGCTGGCTTCGAACCTGCGCGATCCTCCTGTCTCTGCCTCCCAAGCGTGGGGATTACAAGCGTGCGCCGCCGCCCGGCTTATTATTTATTTATTTATTTTTTATTTTTTGCAGTACTGGGGATAGAACCCAGGGGCATTCTACCTCCTAGCTACACCCCCTGCCCTATTTTTTAGTCTTTATTTTGAAGTAGGGTCTCACTGAGTTGCAAAGGGCTTCACTGAGTAGCTGAGCTGTCCGCGAACCGCAGTCCTCCTGTCTCAGCCTCCCAGATGCTGGGATTATAAGTGTGCGGCACCACGCCCTGCTCTTGGCTCATTTGAGTAAGTATAGAAGTATAAAAGTAGTACTTTATCTTGATACTTTATTTTGTTTTTACCTGATCCCCAATCGAATTTGTGGAAGTTGGCTTCCTCAGTACTGATCTCCATGTCTGTGCTATATATTAACTGTTAAGAATCAAAAGCATAATAATAAAAACTAAAGCAGATGTTAATTAAGAGGAAGAACTGGGGACACAGGCATGTGATGACACAGGTTGTTAGCATGGTGCTAGGTATAATTGGAAAGTGAAGGCGTGTGTCTTGGAATCATGCCCCTGCCTTCCTTCCTTCCTTTAGGGGTCTTAACCTCTTTCCACTAAAGTCCCTTAAAACAAAATATTTTTTTTTCAGCATGATATACTACTTGGCCAAAAGGTAAACATATTATATATGCTGGCAATCTGAAAGAGATGGCTTTAATTTTTTTTTTTTTTTTTGGTGGTACTTGGGGTGGAACCCAGGGGCTTTCTACTTCTGGGCTATACTCCCAGACCTTTTTTTTTTTTTTTCTGGCGGGTCTGGAGATGGAACCCAGGGGCATTCGACCTCTGAGCTACACCCCCTGCCCTATTTTCTTTCTTTCTTTCTTTCTTTCTTTCTTTCTTTCTTTCTTTCTTTCTTTATTTTTTGGTGGCACTGGGGTTCCTGGAAGCCCTTCTACCTCCGGGCTATACTCCCAGACCTATTTTTACATTTTTTAAAATTTGGAAACAGGCTCTCGTAAGCCAGCGCGCACGGCTGGCTTTGAACCTGTGGGATCCTCCTGTCTGCCTCCCAAGCACGGGGATTACAAGCGTGCGCCACCACGCCCAGCTTTTATTCTTTATTTTGAAACTGGGTCTTACTGAGTTGCAGAGGGCCTCACTAAGTAGCTGAGGCTGTCTGCGAACTGTGATCCTACAGTCTCAGCCTCCCAAATTCTGGGATTACAAGCGTGCGCCACCATGCTCAGCTCCTATTTTCTATTTTTATCTGGAAACAGAGTCTCACTAAGTTGCTGAGAGTTTCTCTGAGTAGCTGAGACTAGCTTCAAACCTGTGCGGTCCTCCTGTCTCAGCCTCCTAAGCGCTGGGATGACAAGCGTGCGCCACCACGCCCAGCAATGGCTTTATTTATTTTTTTTATTTTTTTTATTTTTTGTGGTACTGGGGATGGAACCCAGGGGCTTTCTACCTCCAGGCTCTACTCCCAGACCTATTTTATATTTTATTTGGAAACAGGGTCTCACTTAAGTTGCTGAGAGCCTCACTAAGTAGCTGAGGCTGGCTTCAAACCTCACTAAGTTGCTGAGAGCCTCACTAAGTAGCTGAGGCTGGCTTCGAACCTGTGCGATCCTCCTGTCTCAGCCTCCCAAGCACGGGGATTACAGGCGTGCGCCACCACGCCCGGCAGAATGGCTTTATTTTTTAAAATTTGTTTTTATAGCCTGGTGTGGTGGTGCATGCTTGTAATCCCAGCACTTGGAAGGCTGAGACAGGAGGATCGCACAAATTTGAAGCTAGCCTCAGCTACTTAGTGAGGCTCTCAGCAACTTAGTGAGACTCTATTTAAAAAAAAAAAAAAAAAAAAGGGTCGGGGGTGTAGCCCAGAGGGAGAGGCCCCTGGGTTCCATCCACAGGACCACACACACACACACACACACACACACACACAAAAAAAAAAAAAAAAAAAAATTGTTTTTATTTTTGATACTGGGAGCTGAACCCAGGGGCATTCTATTTCCCAGCTATACCCCCACCTTTTTCTTTTTTTGTACTGGGGATTGAACCCCAGGGGCATTTTACCTCCAGTTTGTACCTCCAGCTCTTATTTTTTATTTGGAAACAGGGTCTCACTAGATTACTAAGAGACTTTCCATGTTGCTGAAGCTGTCTTTGAACCTTCGATTCTCCAGTCTCAGCCTTCCAATTATAGGATTACAGGTGTGCACCACCACGCCTGGCTTGGCCTTTATTTAATTAGGTGTGTGAGAAGAGAGAGAATACTTTTCTCTTGATTTTGAACACTTAGTCAAGGAGGGGCAATTCTCCATAATTTTATACGGTATAGAAATTGAGTAAGTCACTCTTGGGAAAATATTTAGCCATCCAAATGAGATTGTGAATAAGTTGATACTTTTTATAAGAGTTAGTTGTAAACTTCATTTCTGGTTTAAATAGGATCTTCCTCAGGAAATGAGAAAGTTGGAATAGCAGCAACAAAGTACTATGATGATATATATTTTGATTCAGATTCTGAGGATGAAGACAAAGCAGGTAAGTAACAAATTTATCAGAGTTAGCAGTTACATTTATTTATTTATTTATTTATTTATTTATTTATTTATTTATGGAACTGAGGATTGAACCCAGGGGCATTCTTCCTTGGAGCCACACCCATAGCCATATATATATAATATATATATTTTATTCTTTATTTCTGAAACAGCATCTCACTAAGTTGTGGAGGGCCTTACTAGGCCTTACTAAGTAGCTGAGGCTGTACGCAAACTGTGCTCTTCCAGTCTCTGCCTCCCAAATGCTGGGATTATAAGCATGTGCCACCATCCCTGGCTCAGCAATTTTTTTTTTTTTTTGGTACTGAAGATGGAACCTAGGGGCATTGTATCTCTGAGCTATACCCCCAGCCCTAGTTTTATTTATTTGTTTGTTTGTTTATTTTTTGTGTGTGGGTTTGGGGATGGAACCCAGGGGCATTTGACCTCTGAGCTACACTCTCTGCCCTATTTTTTACTCTTTATTATTTTGAAACAGGGTCTCACTAAGATGCAGTGTGCCTTACTAAGTAGCTGAGGCTGTCCATGAACTGTGATTCCCTGGTCTCAGCCTCCTGAATGCTGGGATTACAAGCATGTGCCACCACACCTGGCTTCTTTTTATATTTATTTATTTATTTTATTTTATTTTAATTTAATTTTTGCAGGTCTGGGGATGGAACCCAGGGGCATTCAACCTCCAAGCTACAGCCACTGCTCTATTTTTTTTTTTTTTTTTTTTTTTTGGTGGTACTGGGTACTGGGGTTCCTGGAAACCCTTCTACCTTCAGGCTACACTCCCAGACTTATTTTTATATTTTTTTTATTTGGAAACAGGGTCTCTTAAGCCAGCGTGGCTGGCTTCGAACCTGTGCGATCCTCCTGTCTCTGCCTCCCAAGCATGGGGATTACAAGCGTGCACCACCATGCCTGGCTTTTTTTTTTTTTTTTTTTTTTTTGGTGGTACTTGGAATGGAACCCAGAGACTTCCTACCTCCGGGCTATACTTCCAGACCTATTTTGTATTTTATTTGGAAACAGGGTCTCATTAAGTTGCTGAGAGCCTCACTAAGTAGCTGAGGCTGGCTTTGTACCTGTGCGATCCTCCTGTCTCAGCCTTATAAGCGTGAGGATTAGAAGTGTGTGCCACCATGTCCGGCGCCCCGCCCTATTTTATTTTATTTTAGTTTAGTTTAGTTTTTGTGGTACTGGGTTTCCTGGAAACCCTTCTACCTGTGGGCTACACTCCCAGACCTGTTTTATATTTTTATTTGGAAACAGGGTCCTGCATGATCCTCCTGTCTCCACCTCCCAAGCGCAGGGACCCTGCCCTATTTTTTATTCTTTATTTTGAAACAGAATCTTACTAAGTTGCAGAGGGCCTCACTAAGTAGCTGAGGCTGTCCGCACACCTATGGTCTCAGCCTCCTGAATGCTGGGATTACAAGCATGCACCACCACGCCTGGCTCATACCAGCAATTATTTGATATTAGAATTTTCCTCTGAGTTTGATCTTTTAAGAAATTAGAGGCCATCAATGTGAAAAGAAAAGCAGGATTATAAGAAAATAAGAAAAGTTGATGCAGACATGAATGCGTGGTGCCAACAACAGCACCTCCTGGGCACAGTGGGGAGGGAAGTGTCCAGATGTAGCATCTCCTCTGCCCTGGGCTCTTGACTCCACCCCCTCTAGAGTCCTACCTAGAGCAGCAACATTTGTTTTCATACCTTCAAATCTCTGTAATGTTTTGGTTTTCTTTTTTTGTGGTACTGGGGATTGAACTCATGATCATCGTACCTCCGAGCTACACCCCCGGGCCTATTTTTTATTCTTTATTTTTAAACAGGTCTTACTAAATTGCGGAGCTCCTCACTAAGTAGCTGAAAACTAACCTCGAACTCACGATTCTCCTTTCTCAGCCTCCCAAGTACTCGGATTACAAACATGTGCCACCATGCCCAGGCTTTTTTTAGGTTTTGGAATAGGGTCTCACTGGGTTGCTGAGAGGGCTGCCTCATTACTGAGGCTGTCTTCAAGCCTTTGATCCTCCTTGCTCAGACTCTCAAGTAACTGGGATTACAGTTGTGTGCCACAGTACCCAGGGTACATTTTATTTATTTATTTATTTATTTATTTATTTATTTATTTATTTATTTATTGTACTGGAGGTGGAACCCAGAGGCTTTCTACCTCCCTGCTATACTTCCAGACCTATTTTTGTATACTTTATTTGGAAACACTAAGTAGCTGAGGCAGGCTTTGAACCTGTGCGATCCTCCTGTCTCAGCCTCCCAAGCGGGGGGATTACAAGCGTGCGCCACCACGCCCACCTTAGGGTACATTTTAAAAGTCTTAAGATGAGCAGATGAGCAGGGTATGGTAGTGCACATCTATAATCCCAGTACTTGGGAGGCTGAGACAGAAGAATCACAGGTTCAAGACCAGTCTCAGCAACTTAGTGTGACTCTTTTTCAAACTAAAAATTAAAATAGGGCAGGAGGTATATAGCTCAGAAGTAAAATACCCCTGATTCAGTGTCTGTCTGTCTGTCTGTCTGTCTGTCTGTCTCTCTCTCTCTCTCTCTCTCTCTCTCTCACACACACACACACACACACACACACACACACACACCAAAAAAAAAAGGGCTAAGCTAGAGGTGGTGACACATGCCTATAATCCCAATACTTGGGAGGCTGAGACCGGAAGATTTGCAGGTTTAAGGCCAGCTTCAAAAACTTAGACCCTCAGCAACTTAGCGAGACCCTGTTTTGAAATAAATAGGACTAGGTGGTGTAGCTTGGAGGTGGAACACCCATGAGTTAAATCCTCAGTATCAAGGGAAAAAAGTCTGGTGGTTGTTTTTTTTAAATAATGGCATTGAGGATGAAACCCAGAGGCATTCTGCCTCCAAACTATACACCCAGCCCTATTTTATACTTTTACTTTGAAAAAGGGCCTCACTAAATATCTGAGGCTGGCTTTGAACCTGCGATCCTCCTGTCTCAGCCTCCCAAGTACTGGGATTATGAATGTGCGCTATCACACTCGGCTGGTTTGTACCTGTGTGTGTGTGTGTGTGTGTGTGTGTGTGTGTGTTACTACAGATGGAACCCAAGGGCTTTCTACCTCGGGCTACACTCCCAGACCTATTTTATATTTTGTTTTTTTGGTTTTTTTGGGGGTCTGGAGGTGGAACCCAGGGGCATTCTACCTCCGAGCTACACCCCCAACCCTATTTTTCATTCTTTATTTTGAAATAAATAGGGTCTCACTGAGTTGCAAAGGGCCTCACTAAGTAGCTGAGGTTGGCTTTGAGCCTGCGTGATCCTCTTGTCTCAGCCTCCCAAGTACTAGTGTGAGCCACCATGCCTGGCTAAGTTTGTGTCTTTTTTAATGTGTTGGGGATGTAACCCAGGACTTTGACTGCACTAGACAAGTGCTTTACCATTAGACTTTGCACCAAGTCCCATACTCCACAATTTTGCCCAGGCTGCTCTCAAAACTCCTGGGCTTGTGATCCTTCTATATATATCAGACTCTTGAGTATCTAGGACTGAACTATAGGTAAGTGCTACTGTGCCTGGTTAGTTTTATTTTCTTTCTTTCTTTCTTTCTTTTTTTTTTTTTTGCGGGTCTGGGGATGGAACCCAGGGGCATTTGACCTCTGAGCTACACCTCCTGTCCTATTTTTTATTCTTTATTTTGAAACCGGGTCTCACTGAGTTGCAGAGGGCCTCACTATGTAGCTGAGGCTGTCCGCGAACCGTGATCCTCTGGTCTCAGCCTCCCAAATGCTGGGATTACAAGTGTGCGCCACCACGCCCAGCTTTATTTTCTTTTTTCATTTTTGAAATATTTTTGTTCTGATTTCAGTAGGATTTTTATATATGAGAACTTGTGGAGAATTTATATATCAAAAATAGTTTCTAGCCGGGTGTGGTGGCGCATGCTTGTAATACCCGCGCTTGGGAGGTGGAGACAGGAAGATCGTGCAGGTTCGTAGCCAGCCTCGCTGGCTTAGGAGACCCTGTTTCCAAATAAAAAAAAAATATCTAAAAAATAGGTCTGGGAGTATAGCCCGGGGGTAGAAGGGTTTCTAGGAATCCCAATACCACACACACACACAAAAAGTTTCTACTTTTGTTTTGAACAACCTTTTTATTTTTTTGTGGTACTGGGGATTGAATTTAAGGGTGCTCTACCACTGAATTATACCTCTAGCAGTTTTTTTTTTTTTTTTTTTGAGACAGGATCTCATTGGGTTGCCTAGCCTTGCCTTGAAGATGAGATCCTCCTATCTCATCTTCCCAAAAAGCTGGAATTTGAGTGATCTTTTGAGATTTTTAATTCTCATAATTTGAACTGTCATTTGAAATAATAGTTTTTGTGAAGAAACAGTATTTACTTCCTCTGTATTTTTTATTTTAATGCCTTGCTAATTGAACAAAACCTTTTTTTGAAGAATGGCTTTTAAAAATTTTTTAGGATAATATAAATGGAATAAATTCTTGTCTGGGAAACAATATTTTTCATTTTATACTTAAAAAGTGTGAAACCAGGCATGTTGATGCACACCTGTGATCCCAGTACTTGGGAGGCTGAGGCAGGAGAATTGAAGGTTTGAAGCCAGCCTTAGCAACTTAGTGAGGCTATCAGAAACTTAGATTTCCTTCCTTCCTTCCTTCCTTCCTTCCTTCCTTCCTTCCTTCCTTCCTTTCTTCCTTCCTTCCTTCTTTCTGCAGTACTAGGGATGGAACCCAGGTGCATTCTACCTCCTAGCACACCCCCAGCCATATTTTTTATTCTTTATTTTATTTTTTATTTTTTTATTTTTTATTTTTTTTGCGGGTCTGGAGATGGAACCCAGGGGCATTCGACCTCTGAGCTATACCCCTGCCCTATTTTTTATTCTTTATTTTGAAACCGGGTCTCACTGAGTTGCAGAGGGCCTCACTAAGTAGCTGAGGTGTCCGCGAACTGCGATCCTCTGGTCTCAGCCTCCCAAATGCTGGGATTACAAGCTTGTGCTACCACGCCCAGCTCAAGATATGGTTTCAAAATAAAAAATAATATGGTGGCACACACATTTTTAATCCCAGTACTTGGGAGGTTGAGGCAGGAAGATCACAGTCATGGACAGCCTCAGTAAGCAATGCGATTTATCACCTAGTGAGACCTTTTTTTTTTTTTTTTTTTGGTAGTACTGGGGATGGAACACAGGGGCTTTCTACTGCCAGGCTACACCCTTAGACCTCCTTAGACCTATTTTTATATTTTATTTGGAAACAGGGTCTCACTGAGTTGCTGAGAGCCTTACTAAGTAGCTGAGACTGGCTTTGAACCTGGGCAATCCTCCTGTCTCAGCCTCCCAAGTACTTTTGTTTTGCTGTACTGGGGATTGAACCCAGGGGCATTCTACCTCCTAGCTACATCTTCAGCCCTATTTTTTAAATATTCAAACAAGGTTGACAGGATTGCGAGTTCGTGCCAGCCTCAGTTACTTAGTGAGGCCCCCTGCAATTTAGTAGGACCTTGTTTCAAAATAAAGAATTAAAAAAAATGGGGCTGAGGGTGTAGCTCAGAAGTAGGATGCCCCTGGGTTTCATCCCTAGTACCACAAAAAAAAAAAAAGAAAGAAAAAAATAGGGCTGGAGGTGTAGCTCAATCCCCACTAAACCCTACCCCCCCCCCCACCACGTATCATGCTGGTACACACTTGTAATCTCAGTACTTGAGAGGCTAAGACAGGAGGATTGCAGGTTTGAGATCAGCAGTGTGTGTGTGTGTGTGTGTGTGTGTGTGTGTGTGTGTGTGTGTGTTACTGGGGATGTAACCCAGGGACATTTTACCTCCAAGTGACACCCCCAGTTTTGAGATCAGCAGTGTGTGTGTGTGTGTGTGTGTGTGTTACTGGGGATGTAACCCAGGGACATTTTACCTCCAAGTGACACCCCCAGCCCTGTTTTTTATCCTTTATTTTGAAACAGGTCTCACTAAGTTGCAGAGGGCCTTACTAAGTAGCTGAGCCTGGCTGCAAACCCAGATCCTCCTGTCTCAGCCTCCCAAAAGCTGGGATTACAAGTGTGCAGCACCACACCTGGCTTCTGATCACATTTAGCAAGAGTCTTTTTTGTTGTTGTTATATTTTGTTTTTTTTTTTGCAGTAGTGGGGATGAAGCCCAGCGGCATTATACCTCTGACTTACACCTCCCAGCCCTAATTTTTAGTCTTTTTATTTTATTTATTTTTGTGGTACTGGGGATGGAACCCAGGGGCTTTTCTACCTCCAGGCTATACTCCCAGACCTATTTTGTATTTTATTTGGAAACAGGGTCTCACTAAGTTGCTGAGAGCCTCACTAAGTAGTTAAGGCTGGCTTCTAACCTGTGTGATCCTCCTGTCTCAGCCTCCTAAATGCTGGGATTACAAGCCATGTGACGCAATGCCTGGCTTATTTATTTTTTATTTTATTTTATTTTATTTTTGTGGTACTGGGGAAGGAACCCAGGGGCATTCTACCTCCGAGCTACACATTCAGCCCTAGTTTTTTATTCTTTATTTTGAAACAGTGTTTCACTGAGTTGCAGAGGGCCTCACTGCATAGTAGCTGAGGCTGTCTGTGAACTGAGATCTTCCTGTCTCAGCCTCCCAAATGCTCGGATTACAAGTGTGCAGCACCACGCCCGGCTCTTTTTATTTTATTTATTTTATTTTTTTATTTTTTGGTGATTCTGGGGGTGGAACCCAGGGGCTTTTCTACCTCTGGCCTATACTCCTTTCCTATTTTATACTTTATTTGGAAATAGTCTCACTAAGTTGCTGAGGCTGGCTTTGAACCTGTGTGATCCTCCTGTCTCAGTCTCCCAAGATCTGGGATTACAAGCATGTGACACTACACCCAGCTTCTTTTTCTTTTTGAAACAGGGTCTCATTGAGTAGCTGAGGCTGTTTGGGAACCGAAATCCTATGGTCTCTACCTCTCGAATGCTGGGATTTCAAGCGTGCAGCACCACGCCCAGCCTTCCAGATTCTTTTTCAAAACAACAACAACAACAACAAAATTATAAAGGCTTGGGGTGTAGCTTAGAGGTAGAATGCTGGGAGTTCCATCCCCAGGTCCCCCCTCCCCCATTTGTGAACTTTAGACAAGATGTTATGGGGCAGTAGGTATTCTTAGTCTAGTCTTCTTGAAAGGAAGATTTCATTTTATTGATATGGAGAGAATAAGCAGGAAGGTTTATTTAGTGAAGCAGTGGACAGTCTTAGAGAGGAGATGGTGTTAGAAGGGTGGGACTATGCTTCAGAGAGCACTGTGGAACAGTCCATTCCTGAGTGGGGATGGCATGGCACCGTCCATGTGGTCAGCTTTATATCTGGTCTGAAGACTTTCTCATATGTTATTTACTAGGGGAGTTTACTTCTGGTTTCAAGGCACAGCTCAGTGTATCTGCGCTGCCTCAGAGCTGGAATGCCCCTTGAGCCAGTTTTAGATTTGTGAAGGTGGCATCAGGCCGTGAGGAGCAGTTTAGGGGTGGGGCTCTCCCTCTCCAGTGACTTGTTGCTGCTCCCAGTGGTCAGCCCTAATCCCAGCCCTTTGCTCTTCATCTCTGCCTGCCACACAAGAGTAACACTGAGCCATATCTTTAACTTTTCTAAAAACTAGCACAGGTGACCAAGAAAAAAAAGAAGAAGCGGCACAGGATTCCAACAAATGATGAATTGCTGTATGATCCTGAAAAAGATAACAGAGACCAGGCCTGGGTCGATGCACGGAGAAGAGGGTAATTAATTTATTATTATTATTATTATCATTATTATTATTATTATTTTAATTTTTGGTGGTACTGGGGGTGGAACCCAGAGGCTTTCTACCTCCGGGCTATACTCCTAGACCTTTTTTATATTTTATTTGGAAACAGGGTCTCACTAAGTTGCTGAGAGCCTCACTAAGTAGCTGAGGCTGGCTTCGAATACGTGTGATCCTCCTGTCACAGCCTCCCAAGCGCGGGGATTACAAGCGTGCGCCACCACGCCCGGCTAATTAATTAATTTTTAAATGTAGGGCTGAGGATTGGACCCAGGATGTTCCCTCTGAGCTACAGCTCTATTTTTTTATTCTTTTTTTTTTGGTGGTGGTACTGGGGGTAGAACCCAGGAGCTTTTCT
The DNA here is from genome assembly GCF_963383645.1 of Muscardinus avellanarius. Taxonomy (NCBI): domain Eukaryota; kingdom Metazoa; phylum Chordata; class Mammalia; order Rodentia; family Gliridae; genus Muscardinus; species Muscardinus avellanarius. The sequence goes on along the minus strand of NC_137798.1, from coordinate 40,201,761 downwards.
ACCTCTGGGCTATACTCCCAGACCTATTTTATATTTTATTTGAAACAGGGTCTCACTAAGTTGCTGGGAGCCACACTAAGTAGCTGAGGCTGGCTTCGAACCTGTGTGATCCTCCTGTGTCAGCCTCCCAAGTGCTGGGATTACAGACTTGTACCCTGAGACCTGGCAGGGGAGAATATATAAGTTAATTGGACTTGTATATGGGAAACTGATCTGTTCTCTCACATTTATATTTATTTATTTTTTAGTCATCACTTATTTTAGCATAGATTCATACTTCTGGGTATTTCTTCTGAACCTTTTTTTTTTTCATGGTACTAACGATTAAACCCATAGAAGCATTCTACCTCTGCACTATACCCCTGCTTTAAAAACTTTTAAAAACTTTGTTAGTTTTTTAATGTGTGTGTGTGTGTGTGTGTGTGTGTGTGTGTGTGTGTGTGTGTCTGTGTGTGATATATACTGGGGATTGAACCCACCTACAGGCATTCTACCTCTGAGCTGTACCCCCAGCCCTATTTTATTCTTTTACTTTGAAACCAGGACTCACTAAGTTGCAGAGGGCCTGCCCAAATTGCTGAGGCCAGCCTTGAACCTGCGACCCTGTTTATTCTCAATTTTGAATTATAATCCATACTTCTTCATATTGTTGACAATTTCAGTTTTATCCACTGGGAGCTCCATTATTTGGTTCCTCTTCCCCTTTGACATAACCCCTCACTGTTTTGCTCTGTTCATATGAGCACTTTGCTTTCCGGAAGATGCTTTGGGTTCATCTTGTGTGCCATATTCCTAGAATCAGCCATTTCTCTGAGTACTGGTTCCTTTTTTTTCTTTCATTTCTTTCAGTATTGTAGATTGGACCTAGGGCCTCATGTGTACCAGACAGGTGGTCTACCACTGAGTTACATCTCCAGTCTTTTTTAAATTTTTAGAGCTGGGCATGGTGGTACATGCTTGTAATCCTAGTACTTGGGAAGCTGAGATAGGAGGATCGAAGGTTTGAAGACAGCTTCAGCAAGTAGTAAGACTCTACAAACCCAATGAGACCCTCTTTCAAAATAAAAATGACTTTTTTGTGTGTGTGGTACTGTGGGTGGAACCCAGTTTGAGGAGAGTGACTACTTCTTGAGGCTGTCCTCAAATCTGTGATCTTGCTGGGCATGGTGGCACACGCTTGTAATCCCAGCATTCGGGAGGCTGAGACCAGAGGATCACGGTTCGTGGATGGCCTCAGCTACTTGGTGAGGTCCTCTGCAACTCAGTGAGATCTGGTTTCAAAATAAAGAATAAAAAAAATAAAATAGGGCAGGAGGTGTAGCTCGGAGGTCAAATGCCCCTGGGTTCCATCCCCAAACCTGCAAAGGAAAAAAAATCTGTGATCTTTCTCTCTCAGCCTCCCAAATGCTGGAACTACAAGTGTGCACCACCATGCCTGGTTTGGTCTTGAACTTTCTGTCCTCTTGCCCCAGTCTCCTGAGTAGCTGAGATTACTGGTATGGGCCAGCGAGTGTAGGCGTAATGGTTCTTTTAATTGGAGAGTGTTCTTAGAAGCCAAGGTTTGGCTTTAATGTGTTTCTTCATCTCAGTTTCTTTTTGTGTTCTAGTTATCATGGTCTTGGACCACAGAGACTTCATCAACAACAGCCTGTTCCAAACAGTGATGCTGTCTTGAATTGCCCAGCCTGCATGACTACACTTTGCCTTGATTGCCAGAGGTAATGGATGAAGGGATAACAAACACTTAGATCTACAACAACAAAAAAACAACAGGTGTGGTGGTACATGCTTGAATTCTTAGTACTTGGGAGGCTGCGTCAGGAGGGTCCCATGGTCTTAACCAGTCTCAGCTATTTAGCCCTGGGGTTACTGTAGCTCAGAGGTAGAATGCCTCTGGCATCAATTCCCAGCACCATAAAAAATGATGTTTTGTCTACACTATTTTACTATTTATTTATTTATTTATTTATTTATTTATTTATTTATTTTGGTATTGGGGCATTCTCTACCAGAGGTATTCTCTACCTCTGAGCTACACCTCAGCCTTATTTTTAATTTTAATATTTATTTATTTATTTATTTATTTATGGTACTGGGGTTCCTGGAAACCCTTCTACCTTTGGGCTACACTCTCAGACCCATTTTTATATTTTTATTTGGAAACAGGGTCTCTTAAGCCAGTGCGGCTGGCTTCGAACCTGCGCGATCCTCCTGTCTCCACCTCCCAAGTGTGGGGATTACAAGCATGTGCCACCATGCCTGGTTTATTTTTTATTTTGAAACAGGGTCTCACTGAGTTGCAAAGGGCTCACTAAGCAGCTGAGGCTGTCCAAGAACTGCAATCCTCTGTCTCAGCCTCCCAAATGCTGGGATTCTAAGCGTGTGCCACCATACTCGGTTCTTTACTTTTTATTTTAAAACCGGGTCTAACTAAGTTGCTTGTGGCCTTGCTAAATTGCTGAGGGTGGTTACCAACCTGCAGTCATCCTATGTCAATCTCCCAAGGGATTTACAGGCATCATGTGTATTGGATATTTTTTGTGTGTGGTACTGGGGGTTGAATTCAGAGGTCATTCTACCTCTGAGCTACAACCCAAGCCCTATTTTTATTTTTTATTTGAAGACAGGTTCTTGCTAAGTTGTTAAGCGCCTCACTAAGTTGCTGAGGGCACTAAGTTGCTGTTGAACCTGCAATCTTCCTGTCTCAGCTTCCCAAGTACTGGGATTACAGGACGCACCACCATGCCTGGCTTTTATTTATTTATTTATTTTTTTTGAGACAGAGTCTCACTAAGTAGCTGAGGATCTTAAGTTGCTGAGGTTGACTTCAAACCTAAGATCCTTCATTCTCAGCCTCCAGAGTATTGGGGTTACAGGTGAGTACTACCTCACCCAGTTTAAGTTTATGTTTTTGGTGATTGAACCCAAGGCTGCTATACTACTACTGAACCCAGCCCTTTTTATTTTTTTATTTTTTTATATTATTTTTTAAAAATTTGAGACAGAGTCTCACAAAATTACCCAGGCTGGCCCAAAATTTGTGCTCCTTCTGTCTTCAACCTTTAAAGTACTGGAATTATAGATGTGCATTACTGCACAATAATTTTTTGTTTGTGTTTTCGACACAGGCTCTGAGTATGTTGTACTCTACTTAAACTATTAAACTTTTTTTTTTTTTTTTTTTTTTTTTTGCAGCACTGGGGATAGAACCCAGGGGCATTCTACCTCTGAGCTACACCCCAGCCCTATATTTTATTCTTTATTTTGAAACAGGGTCTCACTGAGTTGCAAAGGGCCTCACTAAGTAGTAGCTGAGGCTGTCCTTGAATGGCAATCCTCCTGTCTCAGCCTCCCAAATGCTGGGATTACAAGCGGGTACCAGCACACATAGCTTACTGGAAGTATTTATGATTGACTGTTTTTGAAAAATTATATTATAGTTTACCTGGAGAAATACCATCTTATAAATTTTTTTTGTAAGCCAGAAAATTTTTTTATGCTTTAACCAAAACTACTCAGTATTCCCTGTGAATTCACTTTTGGGTCATTTAAGTGGATCTAACGTATATGGAAGTCATATATCCAAGGTACAGAGTCCTTATAAAATTATTGGTATATCAAGGCATGAAAAGATTCCCAGCATCTCCCAAAGTAGGAAGAGATGAAAGAGAAGAAATTAGAATTTCTGTCACACACATGCTATTCAAAATTATTGGTATATAATCAACCCTAGCCAAGAGTAGCTTGTATAAAACTAACATTAAGAACAGTATAAGCAGCCAGGCGTGGTGGCGCACACTTGTAATCCCAGCATTCGGGAGGCTGAGACCAGAGGATCGTGGTTCACAGTCTCAGCTACTTAGTGAGGCCCCCGGCAACGTAGTGAGAGACCCTGTTTCAAAATAAAGAATAAAAAATAGGGCAGGGGGTGTAGCTCGGAGGTCAAATGCCTCTGTGTTCCATCTCCAGACCTGCAAAAAAAAAAAAAAAAAAAAAACAGTATAAGGTGTGGTGGCGGATGTTTGTAATCCCAGCATTCAGGAGGCAGAGAGTAGAGGATCGTGGTTCGCGGACAGCCTCAGCTACTTAAGGAGGCCCTTTGCAACTCAGTGAGACCCTGTTTCTTTTTTCTTTTTCTGTGTGTGTGTGTGTGTGTGTGTGTGTGTGTGTGTGTGTGTGTGTGTGTGTGTGGTACTGGGGGTGGAACCCAGAGGCTTTCTACCTCTGGGCTATACTCCCAGACCTATTTTATATTTTATTTGGAAACAGGGTCTCACTAAGTTGCTGAGAGCCTCACTAAGTAGCTGAGGCTGGCTTTGAATCTGTGCGATCCTCCTGTCTCAGCCTCCCAAGCGCAGGGATTACAAGCATGCACCACCACGCCCGTCTGGAGACCCTGTTTCAAAAAATAAAAATACTAAGCCAGGCGTGGTGGTGCACGTTTGTAATCTCAGCATTTGAGAGGCTGATACAGGAGGATCGTGGTGTGTGGACAGCCTCAGCTTCTACTTAGTAAGGCCCTCTGCAACTCAGTAAGACCCTGTTTCAAAATAAAGAATAAAAAATAGGTCTATGGGTGTAGCTCAGAGATAGAATGTCCCTGGGTTCCATCCCCAGTACCACCAAAATAAATAAAGAAAGAAAAAGAAAGAAAGAAAGTAAGAAAGAAAGAAAGAAAGAAACTAAAAAAAATTAGGGCTGGTGATGTAGGTTGGAGGTAGAATGCCTCTGGGTTCAATCTCCAGTACTGCAAAAGAAAAAAAAAAAAAGAAAGAAAGAACAGTATAAGACTTGTGCCTAAATAGACGCTGTGAAATCACTCCCTATTTTAGCATTTTCAGAAGGATTCCATCTATGCTTCATGCAAAAACTGCAGGTACATTTGAATGGCACATTGCTTGACTCAATCTCCTCTTCATTAAGATGGGTGCCAGTTTGTTCTTTTTTAGCCCGGGCATGCATGAGGCTTAAGAGCAATCTCATTTTCAACATCCTCTCTCTGTGCTCCGAGAGCACTGTGTGGATTCCTTTCTGTCTGTAGGGATAGCCACGTTGGATTTCCCATAAGGCCTTTTCACTGAGTGTACTGTCACCTCCATCCATCTCCCGGAGGTCCTGTGGTGGGGGCGGGTCATCATCCTAGTCTAATACTCCCAGTCTTTGGCTGAGGGGTAGGCAGCTTGGTATCAGGATTGAGGGTCAATTTGTGAAGATCCTTTACTAGCATTTCTGAGGATGCTGGCTGGGAGTCCTTTGATTCCACTGGGGAATTTTCTTCTTCCTCCGACATCATAGAAACCTCCGGGATTGGGGAGAAATTTTGCAAAGAATTCATTGTAAATTGCCACAGGTGGACAGAGCCCTGAAAAACCTCCAGAGGAACCTGCAAAATTTTGATTCTATAGCCCAGAAAGAGCCTGACACCCAACACTTCAAGCAATGGATAGCTTTTACATTCTTAGTTTCTGATGGTTGTGGTGGTAGAAGGGAAAGTAGAGATTAACAGTTAGAACTAATGAATGCACAATTTGAGTTCACTGCTTTTAGCCAGATATTTCTGTTGCATGAGGTTTAAGGGAAAAAGAAGAGCAACTGAGTAAATTGCTCTTAGGCGACAGAGGCAGGGAAATATTGCATATGGGGAGAACAAAGGAAGCGAGATCTGTTCGTTGGCCTGCCAGAGAATCGCCAGGAGTGGATGTTGGAAAGTCTGAAGCCCATAAGCTTTTTCTTTTTTTCAGTACTGGGGATTGAACCCAGGGGCATTCTACCTCTGAGCTACACCCCCAGTCTTATTTTACTGTCTGTCTGTCTGTCTATATCTATCATCTATCTATCTATCTATCTATCTATCTATCTATCTATCTATCTATCTGCGGTACTGGGGGTTAACCCAGGGACATTCTACCTCCAAGCTATACCCCCAGTCCTATATTTTATTCTTTTTTTTTTTTTTTTTTTTGGCGGGTCTGGAGATGGAATCCAGAGGCATTTGACCTCTGAGCCACACCTCCTGCCCTATTTTTTATTCTTTTTTTTGAAACAGGGTCTCACTGAGTTGCAAAGGGCCTCACTAAGTAGCTGAGTCTGTCCGCGAACTGCGATTCTCCTGTCTCAGCCTCCCAAATGCTGGAATTACAAGTGTGCGCCATCACGTCTGGCTTCTTTGTGTGTGTGTGTGTGTGTGTGTGTGTGTGTGTGTGTGTGTGTGTGTGTGTGGTACTGGGGATGGAACCCAGGGGCTTACTACACTCCAGGCTACACTCCCAGACCTATTTTTTTTTTTTTTTTTTTTTGGTGGTACTGGGGTTCCTGGAAGCCCTTCTACCTCCGGGCTACACTCCCAGACCTCTTTTTACATTTTTATATTTGGAAACAGGGTCTCCTAAGCCAGCGCACGCGGCTGGCTTCGAACCTACGCGATCCTCCTGTCTCCGCCTCCCAAGCGCGGGGATTACAAGCGTGCGCCCACGCCCGGCCACCTATTTTTTATATTTTACTTGGAAGCAGGATCTCACTAAGTTGCTGAGAGCCTCATTAAGTAGCTGAGGCTGGCTTCGAACCTGCCTGATCCTCGTGTCTCAGCCTCTCAAGTACTGGGATTGCAAGTGTGCGCCACCACGCCTAGCTTTATTCATTGTTTTGAAACAGGGTCTCACTAAATTATGGAAACCCTCACAAGTTGCTGAGGTTGGCCACAAGCCTGTGATCCTCCTGTGTCAGCCTCCTAAGTACAACTGTATGCCACCACGCCTGGCTTGCTTTTCTTTATCTAAAAGAATAACTATTGCTGGGTGTAGTGGTGCAGGTTTGTAATCCCAGCATTTGGGAGCCCGAGATAGGAGGATTGCGGTTCGCCGACAGCCTCAGCTACTTAGGCCCTTTGCATTCAGTGAGACCCTGTTTCAAAATAAAGACTAAAAAAATAGGGCTGGGGGTATAGCTTGGAGGTAGAATGTCCCTGGGTTCCATCCCTAGTATTGCAAAAAAATAAAAAAATTAAAGAAATTAAGAAAATAAAAGAATAACTATAAAATAGAACATAAATCACAGTTCTCCGTTTCATTTTCCTTTTAGGCATGAATCCTACAAAACTCAGTATAGAGCAATGTTTGTAATGAATTGTTCTATCAACAAAGAGGAGGTTCTTAGATACAAGAACTCAGAGAACAGGAAGAGAAGGTGGGGCTATAAGAAGATGAAGTCTAGCCGTGAAGACCCTGCAGAGCAGGCAGAGACAGAAGTGGAAGAAATCTACCACCCCGTCATGTGCACAGAGTGTTCCACCGAAGTGGCCGTCTACGACAAGGACGAAGTCTTCCATTTCTTCAACGTCTTGGCGAGCCACTCCTAACAGTGCAGCTGGCGTTGACTTCCCCCACACTGTATATAAGGCAGATGTGGACAGTTAACTTTCTTTCTGCCTTTTCATACCATTAAGTGACACTGAGTTACTTGAGGGAGCAGTATTTTATCTTTGTGGAAAAGAATGGTTATCAACCTTTATCTCTTTCTACTTCCTTTCTATCCTTTTGTTTTCTCATAAATACTGATGGCACTAATTCATTCCCCTGTTGATGAACATTTGGAAATTGGGGCTTTTTATTTATTAAAGCTCTTTAGAATTAAAATGTTCTAGAGTTACAAGTAACCTTTGTTTTTGAATTCTTAATTCATTTTCCCTTCCTATAATAAAATAATAGAGGTTGGGTTCTTTATTTATAAAAGATGTTTATTTATTTATTTATTCATTTACTTATCACCATACTGGGGATGGAACCCAGAGTGCATTCTACCTTTGAGCTGCACCCCCAGTGCAATTTTTAATTATTTATTTTAATTAATTAATTTATTTATTTATTTTTGTGGTATTGGAGATGAAACCCAGGGGCATTTTACCTCTGAGCTACACCCCCAGCCCTATTTTTTTTACTACCCCTCACTGTTTTTTTTTTTTATTATATGTAAAATGCCATTTTAAATATTTGTCCCATAGAGAAATAAATTTCATACTCCAGAGGAGATGCCAAAATACACTTCCCCATCATGGTAGTCTACACTGGAAATGGGGGAAAGAGAAGAGGAATTTCGTTTGGCAGAAAAGAATCATATAATTTACTCATTCTCTGCATTTGCCCAGAAAAATGCCAATATTCCTTCAGCAAGCATTATCGTGCAACTGGTAAGTGCCAGGTTTTATTCTCCATTCTAGAGATACAAAGAGAAGTAAGACGTGATTCTTGCCTTCAAAGATGCATACAAAAGTCTTCTCTTCTTACTGAGAACTTTCTCTTCCCACGTTCACTTTAAAACCACCCTCTGAGCTTCTCTTACATTGGCTGTGGTCTTTTCTCATCAATATTTTCTTTCCAGCAATGTTGGTCACACAGCAGCCAGTGCATATTTGTTGATCAATTTAATAGATTGCAGATAAGTCAAGATTACTCAGTTATTATTAGTGTAACTAGAAAATCCTATTGGGTTATAAGCTAAATATAATATGAGCAGCAGATTTCCTTCTCCTCAACAATCTAAGGCCTGGTTATGGCACAGTAAAAACTGAATTTGAGCCGGGCGTGGTGGCGCACGCTAGTAATCCCCGTGCTTGGGAGGCGGAGACAGGAGGATCGCGCAGGTTGGAACCAGTGGCTTAAGAGACCCTGTTTCCAAATAAAAAATACATAAAATAGGTCTGGGAGTGTAGCCTGGAGGTAGAAGGATTCCATCCCCAGTACCACCAAAACAAACAAAAAAACCTGATCTTGATTTTTCCCTCTTAGTATAATCTTTATCCTAAAATTCACCCCATCTTCAAGGTTTTCCTTTTTCCAAAATGTAACTAAGGTCTTCCCTTGGAATGAAAGCTCCAGATCTCGGGTTCTTAGGGGGCTCTGATCCTGTGGTGGAGTAGCCCAAGAAAGAAAGACACAGGGGAGGCTGGCAAGCCACCCTTCGGTGTATTGTGTTAGGCTACCACTGCCACTGGATCTGAAGAAGACAGGGCCTCTGAGACGCTCTTGTGTCCAGGCAGAACTTAGTGTCCATGGGGCATCAGATCCTTGGGGTTACACCTAGCCCTAATGTTTATTCTTTATTTTGAAGCAAGGTCTCGCCTAGTAGCGAAGTGCCTCACTAAGTAGCTGAGGCTGTCTGCGATCCTCCTGTCTCAGCCTCCCAAATGCTGGGATTACAAGCGTGCGCCACCATGCCTGGCCCAGCTCCCTTTAAAAAAATACATTCTGAGAAGTAGTTCTTATTAAAAATATGTGTTGTAAGTAACCTCAGTTTATGGTTTGTCATTTCATCTTTCTTATGGTTTTGTATGTGTGTATGTCTGTGTGGTACTGAGGATTGAACCCAGGGTCATTCCTCTGAGCTACACCCCCACCCCATTTTATTTTTTCTCTTGAAACAGGGTCTTGCTAAGTTGCTGAGGACCTCACTAGGTTGTTGAGGCTAGCCTTGAACCTGTGATCCTCCTGTCTCAGCCTCCCAAGTACTAGGTTTATAGGTGTGTACCACCACTCCTGGCTCTTTATGGTTTCTTTTAATGAATAAAAGTTCCTTCCTTCCTTCCTTCCTTCCTTCCTTCCTTCCTTCCTTCCTTTCCTTTCCTTTCCTTTCCTTTCCTTTCCCTTTCTCTCTCTCTTTCCCTTTCTTTCTTTCTTTCTTTCTTTCTTTCTTTCTTTCTTTCTTTCTTTCTTTCTTTCTTTCTTTCTTTCTTTCTGTACAGGGGATGGAGCCCAGGGACAATTGTACTTCTGAGCTACACCTCCAGCCCTATTTTTCAGTCTCTTTATTTTTGAAACAGGGTCTCACTGAGTTGCGAAGGGCTTCACTTAAGTAGCTGATACTGTCCGTGAACCACAATCCTCTGGTCTCCACCTCCCAAGTGCTGGGATTAGAAGCGTGCACCACCATGCCTGACTAAAAGTTATTTCTCTTAGGTAGTCAAAAGTTACGATTTTGTGTTTTGTTCCCTGCCTTTAGCTCATAAAGATACTCTAAAGCCCGGCATGATGGTGCACGCCTGTAATTTCTGTACTTGGGAGGCTGAGAAAGGAAGATCGCAGGTTCAAGGACAGCCTCAGCAAAGTAGTGAGACTCATCAATTTAGTGAGACCCTGTTTCAAAATAAAATAGGACTGGGGGTGTAGCTTAGAGATAGAATGTCTCTGGGTTTAATTCCTAGTTCCACACACACACACATACACACATACACACATTTTGGGGGTAAGTTTCAGACATTTCCAGTCGTATTTGTTTATTTTGTTTGTTTGTTTGTTTTTGTGGTACTGGGGATGGAACCCAGTGGCATTCTATCTCCGAACTATATCCCTAGCCCTAGTTTTTGTTCTTTATTTTCAAACAGGGTCTCACTGTGTTGCAAAAGGCCTAAGTAGCTGAGGCTGTCTGTGAACCACGATCCTCTTGTCTCAGCCTCCTGAACACTGGGATTACAAGCGTGTGGCGCCATGCCTGACTCTTAATTGTTTAATTCATTGCTGACATGTGGGTTTTTTTTTTTTTTTTTGGTGGTACTGGGGTTGGAACCCAGAGGTTTTCTACCTCCGGAATATACTCCCAGACCTATTTCATATTTTATTTGGAAATAGAGTCTCATTAAGTTGCCGAGAGCCTCACTAAGTAGCTGAGGCTGGCTTTGAACCTGTGCGATCCTCCTGTCTCAGCCTCCAAGCGCTGAGATTACAAGCGTGCGCCACCACGCCTGGCTATGTTTTTATTTCATATGGGGACTAAGCATACTTTATTGAATAGTTTGTTCCTTCCCCAATGATATCTAATGCTATCTCTGTCTTATGAAATTTCTAAATATACATGTGGGATCTCATTCTGTTCTATTAATCTGATTTATTTATTTATTTTGTGGTATTAGGGATTGAACCCAGAAGCATTTTACCTCCGAGCTATACCCCCAGCCTATTTTATTTCTTATTTTGACACAGGGTCTCCTTAGGTTGTAGAGGGCCTTACTGAGGTGCTGAGGTTGTTCTCAAACCTGTGATCTCTTAGCCTCCCAAGTACTAGGATTACGAGTGTGCACCACCAGGCCTAGTTAAGAATTAGTTTCTTTCTTTTTTTTTTTTTTGGTGGTACTGGGGTTCCTGGAAGCCCTTCTACCTCCGGGCTACACTCCCAGAACTGTTTTTACATTTTTTTCTTATTTTTTATTTGGAAACAGGGTCTCCTAAGCCAGCGCGCGCGGCTGGCTTCGAACCTGCGCGATCCTCCTGTCTCTGCCTCCCAAGTGCGGGGATTACAAGCGTGCGCCACCACGCCCGGCTTTAGTTTCTTTAAGATTAGATGCAGCTACTTATTGAGGCCCTTTGCATCTCAGTGAGACCCTGTTTCAAACTAAAGAATAAAAAATAGGGCTGGGCTGTCGCTTGGAGGTAGAATGCCCCTGGGTTAAATCCCCAGTATCAAAATAAAACTTCAGTGTATTTTTTGCAGTTAATTCATATAAATACAGTACATTTTTTTTTTTCGGGTCTGGGCATGGAACCCAGGGGCATTCACCTCGGAGCTATACCCCCTGCCCTATTTTTTATTCTTTCTTTTGAAACAGAGTCTCATTAAGTTGCAAAGGGCCTCAACTAAGTAGCTGAAGCTGTCTGCGAACCATGATCCTCCAGTCTCAGCCTCCCGAATGCTGAGATTACAAGCGTGCGCCACCACGCCCGGCTAAATACAATACATTTTAAAGCATATCCCTTGATATTTTTGTCTAGTTTTTCACTATTGCAATGACATTGTTCATCCGTTCCATTTCCTAACAAGTTACGGAGGAAAGCTGTGGCTTGCGTAAGCGCTGTCCTGTGCTCACCACCCTGCTAAGCTTTGAGATCCGATGGTTGCTGCAGCACTTCTCCTTTGGAGTCTGGGCACCATTCTGCCTTGTGTCTGTGAATGTCTCTCTGTGAATGTACCCATATTTGCTAGGGATGGGGTCCAGGGGCATTCTACCTCTGAGGAACACCCCTAGCCCTATTTTATTTTTTATTTTTTTATTTTTTATTTTTTTTTAATTTTTTTAATTTATTTTTTATTGGTGCAATGTATTCATACATCATAGTGGTATAAAGAAAATACTTTTGTAGACATACATGCACATCTCGTCCAGTTAGCCCCTACCACAATCCCCACCCCATTCCCTCCCCATCCCTCCTTCCCACGCTTGGCTTACTGGTTGACATCTAGTATTATAGCAATTTATATAATATTAACATTGATAATCTCACATAACAGTTTCATTTGTCTGGTATCAAACTTTTGATGACTTAAAGATAACATTTCAATATTTCTTTTTGCTTTCTTTCTTACCAGAGAATATTTTTTTCTTTTTTTTTTTTTTTAGGTGAAACTATCATACATTTATTTATTTATTTTTCAGAAAAAATCTATCCTGATATGGAATATGGACTCTAGATACCCAAAACAGTCTCAAAGAAGAACAAAGCTAGAAGATGTATATTTTCTGATTTCAAATCATATAAAGCTACAATAATTGAAACAGTGTAGTACTGTTCTAAAGGCAGATATATAAACCATTGGAGCTAAATAAAAGCCTAGAGATAAATTCTTCCATACATTGTCAAGTTATTTTTGACAAGGTTTCCATGAACTTTTGGTGGAGGAAATACTAGTCTTTTAACTAAATATTGTTGAAAAATAATAATAATAAATGAAAAAGATATTTTTTATTTCGAAACAGGGTCTCACTAAGTTGCTGAGGGCCTCATCAAGTTGCTACGGCTGACCTCAAACTTATGATCCTCCTGACTCAGCCTCCCATGTTCTGCAATTACAGGTGTGCACCACCACGCCCAGCTCACTCACTTCCTTGAAAGTTTCTTCCCCGGTGCTACGGACTCCCAAGTTTGTTTTGAGTCTTCACTCTAATTCTGAATGTCCACAGCACATTGGATTCTCTTGGGCCTCTCAAAGTCTGCTCATCTAAAACTGAACAAACTAGATTCCTTCATTCTAGCTGTAGTGTCCACTTCTTAGCTGTTTAGGTTGAAACTTTTCTTTGGATTATTATTTTTTCCTTCTAATTAATTATCAAGTCTTTTTTCTCTTTCAAGAATCCCATGTGTATATATATATATATTTTTTTTTTTTTTTTTCGGTGGTACTGGGGTTCCTGGAAACCCTCCTACCTCTGGGCTTCACTCCCCAGACACATTTTTTGTTTTATACTTTTTATTTGGAAACAGGGTCTCTTAAGCCAGCAAGACTATTTTTGAACGAGCGTGATCCTCCTGTCTCCGCCTCCCAAGCACGGGGATTACAAGTGTGCGCCACCACGCCCGGCCGTGTATTTGTTTTTCCCAACTAGTCACACTGAGTCCAGGACGTTTTTATTCTTTATGAACCTTTATAACCACTTGGCAACACGTTCTCTTCTTTCTCTTTCTTCCTATCTTTCTTTCTTTCCTTTCATGTCTTTCTTCTATCTCTCCCTTCCTCTCTCCCTCCCTCTTTTTCTTTCCTTCCTTCTTTCTTTGTACTAGGGATTGTGCATCCTACCTCTGAGCTACACATCCAGCCCTGTTTTTTTTTTTTTTTTTTCTTTTTCTGCAGGTCTGGGGATGGAACCCAGGGGCATTTGACCTTCGAGCTACACCCCCTGCTCTATTTTTTATTCTTTATTTTGAAACTGGATCTCACTGAGTTTCAGAGGGCCTCACTAAGTAGCTGAGGCTGTCTGAGCCATGATCCTCCGGTCTCAGCCTCCCAAGTGCAGGGATTACAAGCGTGCGCCATCACGCCCGGCACTTTCTTGCTCCTTTAATTCACTGTTCATCTATTTGCCATTAGTTGGGCCCCTGGGTGCTAGAAACTTCCAGGTCAGTGACAGGCCATGCTCTCAAAGAACTGAGTGAACAGGAATGCTGGTGAATCAATCACAGTCACACCTGTGGCACGTGTCATGAGCAGGTAGAACACCAGGTGCCGCCAGAGTATAGAAGAGGAAGGAAGGAATGACGAGGAAGGAAGGACTGGTCTTGAGAAGAGGCGAGTTTTAAGGGCTAGTACGAATCGACCAGGAATTCAGCCCTGTGAGGTTGTAAACTCATTTTAAACAAAATCTTCTTTCAGAAATGTCTCCTCTGCATATAATTTCCTATAAATCTTTTGTAATATATTTAAAATTAACATATAGTAATTATACACATGTATAGATTACAGCACAACTTTTCAATCCATGTCTAGAGTATGGAATGATCAAATCAGAATCATGGGCACAACTTTCACCTCAGAAATTACCAGACTTTTCCACTCAGGATAGACCTGGAATCTGGCAAAACTAGGTTTATTAACCCCTTGCAATGAGGGAGGCACTATACCAGAGGGTCAGAGGATAAAGTTGATAATAGGATTTTACGGGAAGTGAGAAGGAAGAGATAAAATTTAAATGAAGAAGTATAAAGCCCGGCAGGGTGGCACTTGCTTGTAATCCCAGCTTTTGGGAGGCTGAGACAGGAGGATCACAGTTCATGGACAGCCTTAGCTACTAACTAGTGAGGCCCTTTGCAACACAGTGACTCACTGTTTCAAAATAAAGAATAAAAAACAGGGCTGGGGGTGTAGCTTGGAGGTAGAATGCCTCTGGGTCCCATCCCCAGGTCCGCAATAAGTAAGTAAATAAATAAATAAATAAGCATATATGTTTTTGGGGTATTGGGGATTGAACCCAGGTGTGTTCTACCTCTAAGTTGCATCCCAGCCCTTATTTATTTATTTACTTACTTATGTTGGGGACTGAGCCCATGAGAGCCTTGCTAAATTGTGGAGGCTGGCTTTGAACCTGCAATTCAGGTCTGAGTCAGCAGGGTTACTCACGCTCAAGTTTTCACCAATCTGCAACTCTTTCAACAGGTCCAAGACTGGGTAGCAAGCCCCTTTTGTGGTTTGGTCTTCAAGTGTTCGGAACCCCGAGAGCTCTCTTTCAAGAGCGCTCATAACTCCCACTTGTTGCTAATGGAGAAGAGAGGCAGGGTTGGCCATGTCCTACTGTCAGAATGGCCAACCTGAACCTTCAAGCAGAGCCTGAGCCTGTTCTGAGCTTCTGGCGGAATCTCTGGCCCTGCTTTTAGGAGCTTGGTGGAGGCAGACACCAGCAGCTCTCTCTGCACCAGCCGCCCAGGCAAAGTGTGATGAGGCTCCCGGAACATCTGGAAACAGATGCAGACTGGTAAAAAGGAGTCAGCGGGTTCTCAGTTTCACACTCATGGAGTCCAAAGGAAGCAGTCTGCTAGGTAAGTGGATTCCTGTTCTTCAGAGTACTTTCACTGGTGTGTAATCTGTCGCATCGGTCTCCTTGATGTACGGGTGGCCTCATGAGTCACTCTAAAGCTGAGTTGCTTTTCCTAAGTCTCTCACTTGTCCTGTTTTGTTTTGTTTTTTTTTTTTTTGTGATGGGGGTTGAACCGAGGGTCATTCTACTTCCAGCTACACCTCCAGCCCTTTTGACTTTTTAATTTTGAAACTGGGGTCTCACTAAATTGCTGAGGGTCTTGCTAAATTGCGGAGGATAACCTCAAATTTGGGGCTATCCTGTTTTAGCCTCTCAAATACTGGGATTACAGCTGTGCTGTACCATACCTGGCTCCAGGTTTTTTAATTGGCCAGATGGGCGAGCCTTCCTGAGTTTCCCACACTCATTCACAACTTTCAGCCTTTGGAGGGCTTTTGGTTGGGAGGGAGGTGGCTAGAGAGTCTCTTTTCTCTTTCAAATTAGTTTATAAATTAGTTTCAGTTTTTTTTTTTGCACTGGAGATTGAACCCAGGAGCGTCTTTCCTCTGAGATATACCCCTAGACCTATTTTTAATTTTTATTTATTTTATTTTATTGTGGTACTGGGGATTGAACACAGGGGGATTCTACCTCTGAGCTATATCCCCAGACCTTTTTTTTTTTAAATTCTTTATCTTGAAACAGGGTCTCACTGAGTTGCAGAGGGCCTCACTAAGTAGCTGAACCATGATCCTCCTGTCTCAGCCTCCCAAATGCTGGAATTACAATGTGCCACCATGCCCGGCTTTTAATTTTTATTTTAAAACAGGGTTTTGCTAGGTTGATGAAAGTCTCATCATTTACTGAGGTTGTCCTTGGACATGTAATCCTTCTGCCTCAGTTTCCCAAGTACTGGGATTATAAGCATGCTCTACTATCCCTGGCTACCTTCAGCTTTTAAGTGTTCAGCTTCTGGTTTACAGTTACTTTATTTATTTGTTTATTTAGCCCTGGGCAACTTAGTGAGACCCTATTTCAAAATAAAATAAAATAAAGTAAAATAAAATAAAATAAAATAGAGCTGGGGATGTCGATCAGAGGTAGAATGCCCCTGGGTTCAATCCCCAGTAACACACACACACACACACACACACACACACACACACACACACACACAGTTACAGTTTCTTTTTTCTTCCCCTTGGATTTCCTTTCTACATATTCTGTTTTCTGTCCTACTTCACATCTACAATGTGACCAACCACAGCACCCTTGCCAAGGCCTCTGTCCTCTATATAATGATACAGTGTAGTTGCTAAGAAGGACTAAAATATACCCACCACTTTTTTTTTTTTTTTTTCAGGTCTGGGGATGGAACCCAGGGGCATTCAACCTCCGAGCTATATCCCCTGCCCTATTTTTTATTTTTTATTTTGAAACCGGGTCTCACTGAGTTGCAGAGGGCCTCACTAAGTTGCTGAGGCTGTTCGCGAACCGCGATCCTCTGGTCTCAGCCTCCCAAATGCTGGGATTACAAGCATGCCCCACCATGCCCGGCTCCACTTTTTGGTTTTAAACAGATGTTCTGAGAGCCTTTCACACATAATTCAGATTTGTACAAAATGAACTCTTCACCAAAGTATTTTTTTGTACTGAGGATTGAACCCAGAGGCATTTTATTTTTTTATTTGAAACACAGTCTCACTATGTCGCTGAGGGCCTTGCTAAATTGCCACCAAAAGCCGGGAACCTTCATTCTCCTGTCAGAGCCTCCCAAGTACAGGGATTACAGGTGTGCGCCACCACGCCCAACTAATCAAAGTGTCTTGAATGAATGGATGACCTTCATGTGAAGGTAATAAAAAAACTGCTGCCATTTATTACAACTATCTTAAATTTGTTAATGTTAATATTTTATCAAGTTAATATATAAATAGTTTGAAAAATAAAAGTGTTCTAAAAAGCAAAAAAAACCCCCAAAACCCCAAAAAACCAAAAAGTTTCCCTCTCCTAACCATGATCCTCCTGCTCATAGGTATTTATTTCCAATTTAGTTGCTTTTTCTTGTATTTACTTCCTTTATCTAAACAGTGTACTTTGGATTATTGATTTATCAATTTTTTTTTTTTTTTTTTTTTTTTTTTTTGCGGGTCTGGGGATGGAACCCAGGGGCCTTCTACCTCCGGGCTACACTCCCAGACCTATTTTATATTTTATTTGGAAACAGGGTCTCTTAATCCAGCTGAGGCTGGCTTTGAACCTACGCGATCCTCCTGTCTCAGCCTCTCAAGTGCGGGGATTACAAGCATGCACCACCATGCTTGTATGACTGTCTTCTTAAATCATATCTATTTAAATCATAAATTAAAAAAAATTCTTAAATCATAAATTTTTATGCAGAATTTAAAATAATGGAAGTCCTCCCTCTCAAATTAAAAAAAAATCAAGAATCACATATTTTAAGAGTGATTGCCTTAGAAAATTGTAAACTGCATTTAAGTATTGCCACATGGCATTTCATTTTTGTGGATAAGCAAAAAATTTTAAGGCCTTTGTCAAACTTTGTCTTGAATTAATGTTTTATTTTTTTCTGTTCTTTTTTTTCTCTGTGGTACTAGAGGTGGAACCCAGGGACTTTTCTACCTCCAGGATATCCTCTCAGACCTATTTTATACTTTATTTGGAAACCGGGTCTCACTAAGTTGCTGAGAGCCTCACTAAGTAGCTGAGGCTGGGTTTGAACCTGTGCGATCCTTCTGTCTCAGCCTCCCAAGCGCTAGGATTACCAATGTTTTAAACTATATAAAATCTTTAGGGATCTATTCCTTAAATACAACACAATAGCCCTATAATCTATATAAAATTATATATATATGTGCGTGTATATTAATACTTGTTACTGGGGATTGAACCCAGAGGCATTCTACCTCTGAGTTATACCCCCAGCCTTATTTTGAAACAGGATCTCACTAAATTGCCCAGGCTGGATTCAAACCTTTGATCCTCCTATTTTAGCCTCCTGAGTACTGGGTACTGGGATTATATGTTTGAGCCACCACGCCTGTGTATCAAATTATATCAAATTATATACTATAATTGGATATTATATATAGTATTATATTATCTATTTATCTATCTATATATGATTTTTTTGTGGTACTGGGGTTGGAAGCCAGGAGCATTCTACTTTTGAGCTATACCCCTAACCCTATTTTTTTTTTTTTTTTTTCAGTACTGGGGATGGAACCCAGAAGCATTCTACCTCTAAGCTATACCCCCAGCCCTACTTTTTAGTCTTTATTTTGAAACGGGGTCTCACTGAGTTGCAAAGGGCCTCACTAAGTAGCTGAGGCTGTCCCTGAACCAAGGTATTCCTGTCTCAGCCTCCCAAATGCTGGGTTTATAAGCACGTGCCACCATGCCTGGCTCCCCTAGCCTTATTTGAATTTTATTTTTGAAATAGGGTCACACTGGGTTAATGAGAATCTTACTACATACTGAAGTTGTTCTAGAACTTGTGATTCTTCTTTCTTAGCCTCCCAAGTACTGGGATTACAGGTGTGTGCCACCACGTCTGGCTTCTTTTTCTTAATGTTTACAGAAAGATTTATTTTTCTTGGTCTAGTCCACTTATCTAAACTTGGACGTCTTCAAAAAATGATAACACTGATTGAATTTAAGTATTAGTAGCTACCTAGCATTAAGATTTATTTTGGGAGGATGTCAGAGACACTGACTTCTAGAACTTGTTAGGGCAAAAACAGATAACCCAGCTGTATTGTACATATAATTTATAAATATAATAAATTAGGGCAGTGTCAGATAATCCAGCCTTTATTTTTTATTTTTATTTTTTGGCGCTGGGGATTAAACCCAGGATCATTCTACTTCTGAGATACACCCTCACCCCTATTTTATTTTCCTTTTTAATCTGGAAGCAGGGTCTCATTAAATTGCTGAGGACTTCATAAGTAGCTGAGGCTGGCATGGAACCTGAGAACCTCCTGTCTCAGCCTCCCAAGTACTGGAATTGCAAACGTGTGTAACCACACCTGGCTCTAGCTGTTAATGTACATATTAAATAATTAACTTCTTTATTTTTGTGGTACTGGGGGTTGAAATTGGGGGCATTCTACCTTCAAGCTATACCTAGCCCTATTTTTTATTCTTTATTTTGAAACAGGGTCTTACTAAATTATAGAGGAACTCACTAAATAGCTGAAGCTGGCCACAAACCTGCGATCTTCCTGTCTCGGACTCCCAGGTTCTGAGATTATAGATATGTACCACCACTCCTGGATCCAAATGCTTATTTTTTTAGAGTTCTGTTTCATGGGTGAATTACCAATCAGTTACAATATTTTTCTAAAATAGCCAAATCTTCTACATATGCATTTTAGACTTTAACTCAAAACCCTAAATTTGATGGTTACCTGTCAAAATGATTCATGTTTCATAGCAAGGCTTAAGGTAAGTTATTGTATGTCCTGTATTTGCAATCCCAGGGGTTATTCTAAAAGCTACAAAGGATGAAAAGGCCTGATACTTATTTGCAACATAAAGGAAGCAAAACATGAGATCAGTACTATATTTGTACTTGGAAA
Organism: Muscardinus avellanarius; assembly: GCF_963383645.1. Classification (NCBI taxonomy): domain Eukaryota; kingdom Metazoa; phylum Chordata; class Mammalia; order Rodentia; family Gliridae; genus Muscardinus; species Muscardinus avellanarius. The sequence continues at coordinate 40,181,892 of NC_137798.1, read as the reverse complement.
TGAGAATGAGTCAGAGGAGGCAGGAGCTGTTTAAATGGGGCTTCAGTTGCTGAAGAGACTGGCAGGGTTGAGACTGATGGCATCTAACAGGGTCCATCAGCCCAAGCTCCTGCACTACTTCCCTGCAAACCTCGCACCCCACCCTCCCAGGCAGCCGCCTCAGAGCCTGCCTCCTCCTGCCCCCTCCCCCCCAGCCTTCTTGCCTTCTCAGCCTTTTTAGCATCCTGGGAGCCTCTCTTTGCATTCTCACCTTGTGACTTCTCAAGATACAGGCTCCTCAGCCTCCTTTTTCCATCTGCTTTTGCCTTCTGGATTTCTCTCCCCTGTCTCCCTCTCTGGTAGGTCTGGGTATTTGGACACACTCTTTTATATTTATTTCTGATAGGAAGAGGGCACCCTGTCGCCCTTCTAGTCTCACGGGTCCGTGGACCTGCCTGTGGGAGGCATGCTTTTTGCAGGGAGGAACAAGTTTTTATTTCCCTGAAGACTTGAGGGCAGAGTGGGGATTTATGGTGCTGATGTTTGGAAAGCCTTTGTGTGGTGGGACCATGTGGCTGGTCCAGGTGCTCTGCTTCCGGGAAGACGCTGAGAGGACGGGCCTCTAGACTGCATGTCGGTAGATGCTGGGGTTCCAGGTCTAACAGTGCATTTTTTTTTTTTTTTTTTTTTTTTTGGTGGTACTGGGGATGGAACCCAAGGTCATTGCACCTCTGATCTACACTCCAAACCCTATTTTTTATTCTTTATTTGGAAACAGGGTCTCAATGAGTTGCACAGGGCCTCACTAAATAACTGAGGCGGTCCTCGAACCACGATCCTCCTGTCTCGCCTCCCAAATGCTGGGATTACAAGTGTGTGCCGCCATGCCCGGCTTCACAGTGCATTCTTAACCACTCCTCAGCATTCCTCAGAAGTCACTAGTAAATGACCTGATGTGAAACAGGAATATCAATACTCCTTAATCTACTGTGGAGCTATGTTCCAATAAACCCACCACAAGTGAAAACAGTATGTAAAAAATGCATTGTTTATTTATTTATTTATTTTTTTGCGGGTCTGAGGATGGAACCCAGGGGCATTTGACCTCTGAGCTACACCCCCTGCCCTATTTTTTGTTCTTTATTTTGAAACCGGGTCTCACTGAGTTGCAGAGGGCCTCACTAAGTAGCTGAGGCTGTCCGCGAACCGCGATCCTCCAGGTCTCAGCCTCCCAAATGCTGGGATTACAAGCGTGCGCCACCACGCCCGGCTGCATTGTTTATTTCTTTGGTACTAAGGACAGAGCCCAAGAGTCCAGGGGGATAGGGGGATTCTACTTCACAGCTTCACCCCTAGACCTTTTTTTTTTTTTTGCGGGTCTGGGGATGGAACCCAGGGGCATCTGACCTCCGAGCTATACCCCCTGCCCAATTTTTTATTCTTTATTTTGAAACAGGGTCTCACTGAGTTGCAGAGGGATATATCTAAGAGGCAGAATTCCTCTGTGTTCAATCACCAGGACCATATACAAACACACACAAAATGTGTTATTCGTTTCTCATAGGCTTAACGTGCAGTATGAAAGTTTTTTGAACTGAAAGTCCAGGATGGTGTATGGTTAACCAACAGGAAGAGCCAGTGGTAGCAGGCAAGCCAGGTGTGGGTGACAACAGCTGGCTTGTGAACTTGACAAGAGTAAGGTCTTGTGGGTACGTCTAAGATGGCAAGGGAGGCAAGCCTGAGACGCTGGGAGGTCTCAGGCTTGTACTGGGTCGCATTGAGAAAGAGGAGGGAGGGTAACAGGGGGAGAGAAGGGACTAAAGACTGGTATAATAAGCCAGTCATGGTGGCGCCCATTTGTAATCTCAGCATTTGGGAGGCTGAGACAGGAGGATCGTGGGTCGCAGACAGCCTCAGCTACTTCTGCACTTTGTGACTCAGTGAGACCTGGTTTCAAAATAAAGAAGAAGCCGGGCGTGGTGGCGCACGCTTGTAATCCCCGTGCTTGAGAGGCTGAGACAGGAGGATCGTACAGGTTCGAAGCCAGCCTCAGCTATTTAGTGAGGCTCTCAGGAACTTAGTGAGACCCTGTTTCCAAATAAAATATAAAATAGGTCTGGGAGTATAGCTTGGAGGTAGAAAGCCTCTGAGTTCCATCCCCAGTACCACCAAAAAAAAAAAAAAAAACACACAAAAAAACAAAAACCAAAAAACAAAGCCAAAAACCCTCCAAAACAACAACAGCAAAAGACACTGGTATAATATTTCTTTTTTTTTTTTTTTTTTTTTTTGCCTCTTCCATAGGTGGTATGAGAGACTTGGACACGCTGATGAGAGCAGTGAGTTTAAAACTTCACCTAGCCAGTAACAAGCCCTTGGTAAATGTTCACTGCGCCTTGCGATCCTGTGTCTTTTGGACTTTCGCCATTGCTTATAGTGATGGTAGGCGTGCAGGAGGTTTCCTGCTAATATTCACCGCTGGTCCTGCGCACGTCAATTAACAATTGATTTTAGTTGGATGATACATGCACGTTGTTTCTATTTCCCCATTGATCATCTCAGACTTTATCTGCCTTGTTCAGGTCAGTGTAAGCTTTGGGCAACTACACATTAGCTTATCCCATGAACATTTGATCTTAGAACCAAGACCACAGCCAGAAACAGGATAGTAAAAAAGATTTTTTTCTCATAGAAGCTTTGTTTCAAAGGAGAACACGTAGCCCTTGGAATATATATACATATATATATATATATATGATATATATACATATATAATTTTTAAAAATTTTTTAATTGGTGCATTATATTCATACAACTTATTGGGGTAAAAAACTTGTATGTACAAACATGTACTCATCGCTGATTTAACCCCTACCCAATTCCCACCCCATTCCCTCCCCGTCCCTCCCTCCCTTGCTTGGCTTAGAAGACACTGGTATAATATTTCTGATCTGGACATTGAAGCATTTTCTGCAGCTAGCAGAAATAAGAAAAGTGGAAAGAAAAATGAGTTTGTAGCCAGATGTTGTGGCGCACACCTGTAAACTCAGTACTTGGGAGACCAAGACAAAAGGATCGCAGGCTCCGGGTCAGCCTCAGAAATTTAGGGAGACCCTTCCTGAGACCCTGTTTTAAAACTAAAAAATAAAAAGATTGGGAGTGTAGGTTGGAGGTAGAATGCCCCCGAGTTCAATCCCCAGTACCCTCCTGCCCCCCACCCTGCCCGCCACACACACAAGTGAGTTTGTGGTGCAAGATTAGTTTGGTCCGGATCTTGACCATGTCTCTGAACTCCAGAGCCCCTACGTATTTATTTATTTATTTATTTATTTATTTATTTATTTATTTATTTTTGTGTTACTGGGGATGGAAATCAGGTGCCTTCTACCTCCGGGCTACACTCCCAGATCTATTTTATATTTTATTTGGAAACAGGGTCTAAGTTGCTGAGAGCCTCACTAAGTAGCTGAGGCTGGCTTCAAACCTGCACAGTCCTCCTGTCTCAGCCTCCCAAGTGCTGGGATTACAAGCGTGCGCCACCACGCCTGGTGCCCCTACTTATTAAGTCAGAGTTGCCATTGCTCTTTCTGAAGCACTAGATGATGAAAGCACTTTGTAAACTTGAAGGACTAGACAATTTTAATGGTTTTTTTTTTTTTTTTCGGTACTAGGGGTGGAACCCAGGGGACTTCTATATCTGAGCTACACCCCCAGCCCTATTTTTTATTCTTTATTTTGAGACAGAGTCTTACTGAGTTACAAGGGACCTCACTAGGTAGCTGAGGCTATCTGTGAACCATGATCCTTCTGTCTCAGCCTCCTGAATGCTGGGATTATAAGCATGTGCCACTACACCCAGTCAGTTGTAATTTTTTTTTTTTTTTTGGCAGTATTGGGGATGGAAGCCAGGGGCATTGTACCTCCAAGCTACACTCCCAGCCCTATTTTTTAGTCTATTTATTTATTTATTTACTTTTTTTTTTGCGGTACTGGGGATGGAACCAAGGGACATTCTACCCCCGAGCTACACCTCAGCCCTATTTTTTATTCTTTACTTTGAAACAGTGTCTTACTGAGTTGCAAAGGGCCTCACTAAGTAGCTGAGCCGTTCCCGAACTGAGATCCTCTGTCTCAGCCTCCAAAATGCTGGGATTACAAGTATGCACTACCACACCCCGCCTAGTCTCTTTATTTTTGAAAAGGTCTCACTGAGTTGCAAAGGGCCTTGCTAAATAGCTGAGGCTGTCGTGAACCATGATCCTCTGATCTCTGCCTCCCAAATGCTGGGATTACAGGGGTGAGTCACCACGCCCAGCCTCAGTTGTAATTGAGGATAATTTTTTTGGGGGGGAGTTTGGGGATAGAACTCAGAGGCATTTGACCTCTGAGCTACACTTCCTGACCTTTTTTTTTTTTTTTTTTTTTTTTTTTTTGCAGGTCTGAGGATGGGACCCAGGGGCATTCGACCTCCGAGCTACAACCCCTGCCCTATTTTTTATTCTCTATTTTGAACCCATGTCTCACTGAGTTGAAGAGAGCCTCACTAAGTAGCTGAGGCTGTCTGCGAACCACGATCCTCCAGTCTCAGCCTCCTGAATGCTGGGATTACAAGCGTGTGCCACCACGCCTGGCTTGAGGATAATTTTTATCATTATTTTAATTATATTTAAATATGTTCTAGAAGCTAGTTGGGCCTGGTAGCACTTTCCTGTTAGCACTTGCCTGTTATCTCAGTACTTGGAAGGCTGAGACAGCAGGGTCACAGATTCAAAGCTAGCCTCAGCAATTTAGTGAAGCCCTCCACAACTTAGTAAGACCATGTTTCAAAGTAAAAAATAAAATAGGGCTAGGGGTGTAGCTTGGAGGTAGAATGCCCCTGGGGTCAATCTCTAGTACAAAAAAACCCCATCTATATTGATATCTATATCTACATATATCTGTATATATCTGTGTATGTATGTATAGAATAAATTCCTGAAGTAGCTTGGTGTGGCAGCACATACCTGTAATCCCAGTAATTGGGAGGCTGAGACAGGAGGATCACAAGTTCGAGGCCATTCTTGGCAACTTAGGGTGACCCTGTTTCAAAGTAAATGGGGCTAAGGATATAGTTCAATGTTTGAGCATAACATTTGAGTACCACCAAAAAACCCTCAAACAAGCCAAAAAGCAACAACAAAAAGAATAAATGCCTGAAGAGATATTTGGAATCCAAGGGACAGATGAACCAACTGAGAAATAGGCCTGGGTGGAGAGAAGCCGAGGGGTCTTTAGGGTTGGGGAAGAAAATTGGTGTTTTTTTTTTGTTTTGTTTTTTTTGTACTAAAGGTTAAACCCAGAGCTATTCTACTTTTGAGCTACATTCTCAGCCCTGTTTTATTTTTTATTTTCCAACAGGGTCTTGCAAAGTTGCTGAGACTCACCGCTAACCTGTGATCTTACTATCTCAGCCTTCCAAGTGCTAGGCCTCCAGGCACGCACGGCCAGGCCTGGTTTGGGTCGTGTTCTTCCTGTAATTATCCTGCCATAGTAATGATGGCCTGGGGAGGTAGCAGTGCCTTCTATACTCTGGATCTTAAATATCTCCCAAAGACCCACGTGCCAGCAGTTTGGTCATTTGGGAGGTAGGTATTATCACAGGAATTAAAGGGGCAATGAGCACTCCAAGAGAAAGCTGATAATGCAGTGTGGCAGAAAGCAAGACCAGGCCGGGCGTGGTGGCGCACGCTTGTAATCCCAGCATTTGGGAGGCTGAGACAGGAGGATCGCGGTTCATGGACAGCCTCAGCTACTTAGTGAGACCCTCCACAACTCAAGGTGACACTGTTTCAAAATAAAGAATAAAAAATTGGGCTGGGGGTATAGCTCGGAGGTCAAATGCCTCTGGGTTTCATTCCCAGACCCGCAGGAAAAAACAAAAACAAAAACAAGACCAGGAGAATTTTTCGAAGCTGGAAATGTTTAGTGTCAAATGCCATAGACAGGGTGAGTGAGAAGAGCATTTTATTTTTTGAGAAAAAGTCTCACTATGTTGCTCAGGCTGTCCTCAAATTCCTGGGCGCTAGAGATCCTCCTGCCTCAGCCTCCCCAGTGGCTGGAACTACAGGTTTACAGCACCATGCACAGCTAAGAACAGTTAAACTTCGTGGAGGACTAGGGATGTGGCTCAGTTGTAGAACATTTGCCCAGCATATATGAGTTTATGGATTTGATCCCCAATGCTGTAAAATCAACCAGCAAGAAAAACAACTTCACTGGACTTGGCTTCAAGGACATTTAATTTCAGTAAGTAGTTTCAGGGTACAGTAGAGACAGAAGCTGAGGTTTGTGTGTTTTTTTTTTTTTTTTTTGGTGGTACTGGGGATGGAACCCAGGGGCTTTCTACCTCTGGGCTACCTTCCAAACCTATTTTATATTTTATTAGGAAACAGGGTCTCACTAAGTTGCTGAGAGCCTCACTAAGTAGCTGAGGCTGGCTTCGAACCTGTGCGATCCTCCTGTCTCAGCCTCCCAAGCGCGGGGATTACAATGTGCGCCACCACGCCCGGCTGAGTTTGTGTCTTTTGAAGGCATGGTTGGGATTATGTCAAAATACTTGAAGAGTGGTTGCTGTTGATACGTACCAACAAAAGAAAGATAGCAAGAATGATAGCTTGACAGGTTTTTAAGGATCTGAGTCAGAAAGGAAAAAAATAGTCCAATAGGTACAGAATGTTTGGCTCAGAATTTTAGGCATATGCAGGAAGTAAGGGTGGAAAGAAAGACTTTTTAGGACCTGTGACAGAAGGTCACATCTAACAGCCAAGTGAAAAGAGTAAGCCGGGCGTGGTGGCGCAAGTTTGTAATCCCAGCATTTGGGAGGCTGAGACAGGAGGATCAAGGTTCACGGACAGCCTCAGCTACTTAGTGAGGCCCTCTGCAAACTCAGTGAGACCCTGTTTCAAAATAAGGAATAAAAATAGGGCAGGGGGTGTGGCTCAGAGGTCAAATGCCCAGGTTCCATCCCCAAACCCGCAAAAAAAAATAAAAAGAGTAGCCTTTCAGGTCAGAGCTGACACCCCCCCCCCCCCGCAATGTTAAGATTTTCTTTACAAAGCTTTTTTTTGTTGTACAGAAAGTAAAAATGCTTTTACTGTCTTGGAGTGACTGGTAGCCACAGACGGTTGACTCACCAATAACAGCTATCCACACTACAGCAAACTCTTACACAAAAACCTAACAACGCTTTCAATTCTTTTGGGGCCAATTCCTCAAGCTTGGTGGTGGATTCCCAAGAGGGACTAAATGGAGGCGGGTGGAGTGTCACAGGAACTATTCTTTGGCTCTTTGGGTGGGCGGGTATCCTGGGATTTGTGTCACAGCTACCTTTTTTTTTTTTTTTAAACAGCTACCAAATTCATGATCAGCCCAACCAATACTGATCATTTCTGTTTTTGTGAATTATTTGGGGCCTTAGTCATCTTCTCCTTTATCATCTGTTTCTCTCTTCTGCTTTTTACCTTTCCTGCTTTCTTCCTCCTCTTTCTCCTCCTCTTCATCAACTTCTCCATCGTGTTCAAATTCTTCTTCCATGCTGACTTCATCTGCATCTTTATTTTCTTCTCCGTCTACATCTTTGTCTTCATCCTTATCCTCCTCTTCAAACTCTTCTTCACCATCCTCATTCCCCTCATCCTCATCTTCTCCATCCTCATCCTCCCCTTCATCCTCCACACCATCCACCTCTGCATCCGAGTTGGCGGCTTCCCGGTCCTCATGGTCATAGTGGTCCAGATAGGTCAACTGCGGCAGGAGTTTGAAGATGCTCTCTGAGTAGTCCTTCAAGTTAGCGACCTCACAGTGAAATAGACCCAGGCTTTTCAGACAATCCAACTTTTTCAAAAGTTCCAAGGTGCTGATACTTTTCAGTTTATTTCCACTTAAGTTTAGATGTGTGAGATTTGGAAGTTTGTCTCCTAACGTATCCAGACCTCACAGATTCTATTGTCACTGAGCTCAAGCTTTTTCAACTTAGGAGCTCGGGGAGAGACTTGAAACTGAATGTAAGCCTACATCTATTAAACTGAGAAACTCTAAGCTCACAAATTCAATGGTTAGGCCTTCAAGTTTTCCATCATTTGATTTGCAATTGTTCAAGACAAGTTCTCAAACCGCTGCCAGCCTCCGGTTCCTCAGCCCCAGGTGGAGCCACCATTTCATGTCCTTTTCCCCTCCTCCCCCATCTTCAAACTTAACTTTCTGCTTTCTGTGGTGGAGCGGAGGGGGAAGAGGCATCCGGGCCTGCGCAGCAATGGACAGTGCTCGGGTCTGCTAGGCGCGTCCAGCTGCACAGTCTCTGCGGGGCGGAGCCCGGGAGCCAAGTTCCTCAAGGGAACAGAGAGAAACCATTAGAGATAAAACACTTTTGAAGCTAGGAGGAAATGTGAGCGGCTAAGTGGAGGGTCCTGGTAGTTCTGAGTAAGGGGAAGGCTCCCGAAGAATCTGTGGAGCTGGGTGTGGCGGTGCATACCTGTAATCGTAGTACTTGGGAGGCTGAGTCAGAAGGATTGCAGGTTCGAGACCAGTCTCAGCGACTTAGTGAGTCTCTCAGTAACTTGGCAAGACCCTGTTTCAGACTAAAACAACAACAACAACGAAGGTTTAAGAAGAACTCGGAAACTATACTGGAATGGGGTGCTAGATATTTAGCAAATGTTTTTTTGTGGTTTCAAAAGCATACAAAAATTGGCAAATAAAGTTGTTCATTTGTTGTACCCAAGTAAGAACTAGTAACTTTCACACAAATGTGAAAATTTATAAGAACCAAATCCCTAATACATGCTGGCGGAATTCAGTTATGAGAGGCCAGACAGGTACTGACCTTATTTATGAAAATAGCTGTGTGGCTGTGTGTTTGTGTGTGTGTGTGTGTGTGTGTGTGTGTTTTGCGGGTCTGGGGATGGAACCCAGGGGCATTTTACCTCCAAGTTACACCCCCTGCCCTATTTTTTTTATTCTTTATTTTGAAACAGGGTCTCACTAAATTGCGAAGGGCCTAAGTAGCTGGGTCTGGCCATGAACCTGCCATCCTCCTGTCTCAGCCTCCCTGGGATTATAAGTGTGCGCCACCACGCCCTGCATGCATCAGGCTTTCACACAGGTGTGGCATATAGCAGCATACTTTACTTTCATTCCTCCATTCCTACTTAACCTTCAATAATCAGCTCAAGCAATACTTTCCAGAAGTCTTTTACAATTCCAATCTTAATCTGATTTTTTCTGGGCTATTTACACACAACATAAAAATACCCTCTGCCACCCTCCTCTAGTCAGGTAGCTTGCCTCTCTTTCCTGGTAGACTAGGTACTTTATGAAGACAGGTCTCAGTCCACCCGGCTTGCTATTCCTGAGGTCTAGCTCATAAATAGCCTGTGATATTTCTAAATGAATAAAGAGTGACCCACCATTAAAGTTTAAGCGGTAGGTTATTTAATCGAGAATCTCTAAACGTTTAAACAGCTGGTCATTCAACTGCACCATTTCACAGGCTAACAGTGCATGGAGTTCCCGGTGGAGACCCCAGTGAGGAGTGTGTGTATCTCTAGATCTCACCAGCCCACCTTCTGATCTCAAGCTGCCTGCCAGCTGCAGCAGCGAAACCCACTAGATAAACATCCTTCTCTTGGCTTTGACCTCAACGGCTCACTGACCACTAAGAGGTGGACAGAAGGATATTCACGGTGGGCTGTTGTTTACAGGTCCAGGGGAGCCTGGGGTATGTTGGTGTGCGTGGACGTATTTCTATGCGTCTGCCTGGGTGGAGAAAGGAAGGTGATGTCCACTTCCCTTCTGCAGAGCGCCTTTCCAGACCTCCCATCCCTGGCTACCCTGCTCTCGGACCCCCTCACTCTCCTCCTGCGCACCAGTCAAGCTTCTTTACTTGCATTGCTGGGAATACCAGTCTCCCCAGCACGAGGTAAGGAATGAGTTCCCTTTCACCCTGTAATCCCCCTGCCGGAGAGAAGCCCGAGGCGTAACAGGTATTCTGCAGATCAGCGCTTCCGGACGGGTCTACGGCGGCGATCGCTGTCCGGAGCGGAGCGCAGGCCTCGGCCAGCGGGGTGGGGGCCCGGGCGGCGCTCGGGTCCCAGCTCCGGGGCGGGCGGGGCGTCCTGCGCCGGCGGGGCGGGGCGGGGCGGTGACGCGCGGCCGGGCGGGCCAATGGGCGCGGCGTGGCTGGCGGCGGGCGGGCCGGGCCGGGCCGGAGGACGCTGGGCGGCGGCGGACGGACACACGGACGCGCGGCGGCCCGGGGGAGCGCATGGCGGGGATGGCGCTGGCGCGGGCCTGGAAGCAGATGTCCTGGTTCTACTACCAGTACCTGCTGGTGACGGCGCTGTACATGCTGGAGCCCTGGGAGCGGACCGTGTTCAGTATCCTGCCGCGCGGGCGGGGTGCGGGTGCGGCCGGCGGCGCCCCGCTTCTGGGCAGCGCGGGAGGGGCCGCCCGGGCCTGCCGGGCTCGGGCCGGGGCTCGGGGAGGGGTCGCCCGGCCCCCGCGCCCTGACCTGTAACTGTCCCTGCCTTGGCGGCTCTGGGTCCTTGGAGCATTCCAAGCAGTGGCCCAGATTTCTAACGTGGTCGCGAATCCGTGGTCAGGACCCTGGGGTGCAGCGTTTGAGAGCGGTCTTTAAGCGGCTGGACCTTTCTGGCCTTCAAGATGGCAGTTTGGAAAGTGTTTTATGCATTACTTCTTGGCGCCCTAGATAAAAGCCGAGCCCGGAAAGAAATGTGTGGTCAGTTGTGGATGGGGTTTGAACCTGTGTTGTAGTGACTCGTTAATCTATCCTTGTTAAGGTCTGTTGAGCGATTACGATCAGCAGAGCAGCTGTGCTGGAGTCTTCGGCGTCTTACCTCGTCTGATTTTCACCACCCCGGTGAACAACTCAAGGTTGTGGAGGTGGGCCGCCGCGATCTGTGATGTTCCCTTTCCAGTTGTAGCTGCCCACATCCTTTGATGACGCTGTGGCGGTGTTCTTGCGGAATAAATATCAACAGTAAGCGATGGCTCCCCCTCCCCCCTTAAGCTCAAGGCTGTTAGGAATCAGATATTTCACATTACATGTTTGCTTTATCCAGGCTTTCTCCTTTTCATTGTGGTTTAGTTGGAGTACCTTAACACAACTTTACAGATGCATTGTTGCATTCCAATGAGTGACTGAGGTAACAAGTCCAAGCCTTTTAAAATGTGCTGGTGTTGAAATAGCATAAGGTTGTACTCACAGCTAGTCTTCTTGTTTCTGCACTTTTGGAGAATTTTAGCTGCGTATTAAGGCAGTTTGTTTATTACTGTTAGTATTTCTTTGCAAACTCAGAATTTAAGAATCAGGCCGCCTATTTTGGGATTAGACTCTGAATAGATAGCCTGATTTCCTGCACCGTTTATTTGTAGCTTCAGTTTTATCTTCATATATATATATGAAAATTATTAATCTTTGTGTTTTTGTTGACATATATTATTGCTTTTTTTTTTATTTTGGTACTGAGGACTGAAGCCAAGGGCATTCTACCTCTGAGCCAATCTCCCAGTCCTATTTTATTTTTTTTTAACAGTCTCACTAGTTGTGGAGGGCTTCGCTAAGTAGCTGAGGCTGGCTGGGAACCTGCGATCCTCCTGTCTCAGCCTCTCAAGTGCTGGGATTAGAAGTGTGAGCCGCCACACCTGGCTACACTTTAGTCCTAAGTTTCTCTAGGTCAGGGCTCATGAGGTCATGCCTTGTAAAATGTTTGTTTAAATGCATACTTAATTGTAGTTTCTCAGTAGAAGCAGTAATCTTGACTCAAAACCCCCTTACAATTAATGCTTAAAATGTTGAGATAAATTGAAACTTTAAAAACATATTTTATTGGTGCATTGTAACTGTAGTAAACTGAAACTCTTAAACCAGGGATTGAATGTAGAGACTGGTCTTAGAGTCTAGTGTACGCTTAACACATAAAATCGTTTGTTGGCATGTTGTAGTGTCGATGGTGTTGACTTTTTTTTTTTGGGGGGGGGTCTGGGGATGGAACCCAGGGACATTTGACCTCCGAGCTACACCCCCTGCCCTATTTTTTTATTCTTTATTTTGAAACCGGGTCTCACTGAGTTGCAGAGGCCTCACTAAGTAGCTGAGGCTGTCCGCGAACCACGATCCTCCAGTCTCAGCCTCCCGAATGCTGGGATTACAAGCGTGCGCCACCACGCCCGGCTTGGTGTTGACTTTTGTTATGGTGCACTAGTAAAAAGAGTCATTATTGTTTACCTAGGGTTTTAGAGATGGAGAAATAAATCCTGAAGGGACATGAAGTGCCTCAGTAGATTTATTTTGTTGCCTTTGATGTTTTTGGCTTCTCGCTAGTTTATGTGATCAGGTGATTAATTTTAATTTGTGAGAATTGCAACCAACTGTCATCACAATTAAAAGATTGGTTTATGTCAAAGTATTACATTTTTAGACCTAAGATTAAAAACAACTTACTTCAAGCAGGGCGTGGTGGCGCACGCTTGTAATCCCAGCATTTGGGAGGCTGAAACCAGACAGCCTCAGCTACTTAGTGAGGCCCTCTGCAACTCAGTGAGACCCTGTTTCAAAATAAAGAATAAAAATAGGGCAGGGGGTGTGGTTCGTATGTCCCTGGGTTTCATCCCCAGACCTGCAGAAAAAACCAAAAACAAAACAAAACAAAACACCAACTTACTTCAATGCCAGGCACAATGGCACACATCTTTTATTTCAGTACAATGAGACTGAGAAAGGAGGACAGTAAATTTCAGGCCAGTCTCAGCTATACACCCTTAGCCCTATTTTGTGTGTGTGTGTGTGTGTGTGTGTGTGTGTGTGTGTGTGTGTGTGTTTGTGTGGTACTGGGGATGGAACCCAGGGGCATTCTACCTCTGAGCTACACCCACCCCCAGCCCTAATTTTTATTTTTTATTTTGAAACGGGATCTCAGTTATAAAGAGCCTCACTAAGTAGTAGCTGAGGCTGTCTGCAAACTGTAAACCTCCTGTTTCAGCCTCCCAAATGCTGGGATTACAAGTGTGCACCACCACGCCTGGCTTCCTATTTCATTTTTAATATTTTTTATTTGGTGGTACTGGGGTTCCTGGAAGCCCTTCTACCTCCGGGGTACACTCCCAGACCTATTTTGTATACTTTTTTTACTTAGAAACAGGGTCTCTTAAGCCAGCACAGCTGGCTTCGAACCTGCGTGATCCTCCTGATCCCCCTGTCTCTGTCTCCCAAGCACGGGGATTACAAGAGTGCACCACCACCCAGGCAACTCATTTGTAAAATTTTGAAACTAGAGTCTCACTAAATTGCAGAGAGCCTTACTATGTTGCTGAGGCTGACCACAAACCTGGGATTGATCCTTCTGTCTCAACCTTCTAAGTACTGAGATTACAAGTGTGCACCCCCATGCCTGGGTTACAAAACCTTATTTAAAAATAAAAGAATAAGCCGGGCTTGGTGGTGCACGCTTGTAACCCCCCCCCCCCCCCGCCCCCTTGGGAGGTGGAGACGGGAGGATCGCACTGGTTCCGAGCCAGCCTCGCTGGTTTAAGAGACCCTGTTTCCACATAAAAAAAAGTTAAAAAATAGGTCTGGGAGTGTAGCCCATGGGAGTGTAGCCCGGAGGTAGAAGGGCTTCCAGGAACCCCAGTACAACCAAAAATAAATAAATAAATAAAAATAATAAAATAGAATAAAAAATAGGAGTGGGGGGTGTGGCTCGGAGGTAGAATGCCATGGGTTCCATCCCCAGTACTGCAAAAACAAAAAACAATAAAAATAAAAAATAAAATTGGGCTGGGGTATAGCTCAGAGGCAGAATGTTTGTTCTTGGGTTCAATCCCTGGTGCCAAAAAATAAAACCCCAACTATTTCCAAGTTCATGTTATTGAATTAATCCAGGGTAGAAATGTAATACTTTGACATAAACCAATCTTAAGTTACTATTGGCCAATATATTTATAGCAATCATTTCCAACTTACAGAGTTATTTTAGTTGGGCATGTAACTGTATTGTAGCTTGGAACATCAATTTGAGAGTCGAGTATAGACTTTACACATAAAATCATTTGTTGGCATGTTGTGGTGTCAATGGTGTTGATTTTTATTATGTTGCATTAGTAATAAAAGTCATTATTGCTTACCTAGAATCCTCATTTTTAGCTTGGAGGAAGGAACTGAAAGAGAAAGCTGGGTTTTGTTTCCTACCAATCAGAAGTCTTACTGTGATTAATTTGAATTTTATAAATGTATCAATAAGTGAGCTACACTGACAACTATTTTGTTGTATGGTTTTAAGAAGAGCCATACTTTCTATAGCTTAAAAAATTGATTTTGGGGCTGGCTGCGTACCAGCGATCTTCCTGTCTCCGCCTCCCAAGCACTGGGATTACAAGTGGGCGCCACCACGCCTGGCTCTATATTTAGAAATTATTTGCATCCCTTTTCTTCCCAAAGCAAACAGAACTTTAGTAAAAGCTCTTACTAAAAGCTGTTACAAATTGAAAGCCAACTCCAATGGAATGTGTTTTTAGTTATTTATTTTTTATTTTTTGGTGGTACTGGGGATGAAACTCAGGGTCTTTCTACCTCTGGGCTACACTCCCAGATCTATTTTATATTTTATTTGGAAATAGGGTCTCTTAAGCCAGCTGAGGCTGGCTTTGAACCTTCGTGATCCTCCTGTCTCTGCCTCCCAAGCGCGGGGATTACAAGCGTGCGCCACCACGCCCAGCTATAGCCCTATTTTTTAAATTTGGAAACAGGGTCTCGCTAAGTTGCTGAGGCTGCCCTCAAATCTGTGATCCTCCTGTCTCCGCCTTCCCAGTACTGGGATAATAAGCGTGCGCCACCATGCCTGGCTTAAATTTAAACATTTCTATTTTTTAAAAATTTATTAATTAAATTTTTTTTTTTTTTTTTTTTGCGGGTCTGGGGATGGAACCCAGGGGCATTTGACCTCCGAGCTACACCCCCTGCCCTATTTTTTCTTTATTTTGAAACCGGGTCTCACTGAGTTGCAGAAGGCCTCACTAAGTAGCTGAGGCTGTCCACGAACCGCGATCCTCCAGGTCTCAGCCTCCCGATGGCTGGGATTACAAGCGTGCGCCACCACGCCCGGCTAAACATTTCTATTTTTTATTTACTTATTTATTTTTGTGGTACTGGGAATTGAACCCAGGGGCATTCTACCTCTGAGCTCCACCCTCGACCTAATTTTTTATTTTTTATTTTGAAATAGGGTTTCACTTAGTTGTAGAAGGTCTCAAAAGTAGATGAGGCTGGCTGTGAACCTGCAGTTCTCCTGTCTGTTTCCCAAGTACTGGGATTACAAGCGTGCATCACCAACCCAGCTTTAAACATTAAAAAATAATAATAATAACAAAAGACTTTAATATTGATTGACTGGTTGTGGTGCTGGGACTCAAACCCAAGACCTTGGGCATTTCAGGGAAGCCTTCTCTGCCACTCAGCTGAAATAGATCTATTGTATCAAGTTAGATATATTGTAAACAGTTCTTGAAACAATAAGACTTTTGAGGTTTTTTTTTGGTTTTTTTTTTCGCGGTACTGGGGATGGAACCCAGGGGCATTTTACCTCCGGGCTATACCCTCAGCCCTATTTTTAGTCTTTCTATTTTTTTGAAACAGGGTCTCACTGAGTTGAAAGGGCCTTGCTAAGTAACTGAGGCTGTCCGATCCTCTGGTCTCTGCTGTCTGAATGCTGGGATTGGAAG